>NC_133659.1:288612072-288914709 GCF_037893015.1 Macrotis lagotis
CCAGCAGGAGCTGTGGCTGAATTTGGGCAGGTGAGTCTGGGCTCAGAGGGAGGATCAGCCCCAATCAACCAGACTAGCCCCTGAATTGGAACCTGGAGACTGGGGGCCCGAGAGCCAGACCTGCTGGATCAGAAGTGGGGCTGGACCGCGGGGGCTTGAGTCTGTGGGGGAGCAGAGGCGCTGGTGTTGGAGCTGTCCCCCTGGAAATCCGGGACAGGGCTGGGGGGGGGAGAATTCTGGAGCAGGGAAGCTGTGGACACCATCCCTGGGCTCCTCTGGTCTGAGTCCCATTACAACTCAGACTTCTCCCCTAACAAACAAATGCAAACTACTTCTGCCTCAGGCCCAGGTGTGTGAGCAGAAGAACCAGCCCAGCTGAGGAATGACCTAATGCCAGGGTAAAGCCCACCATTGATTGAAGGCAAAAGAATTCAATAGCTCCAATTCCTCCCTTCAAGGAAAGGGAGAGGGCCTCAACCAAGGTCACAGACACTCCAGAGAAAGCAACCAGCACCTCCTACTGGCCAGCCAGAGAAACCGCACTCAGTGAGTAAAGCCTTTAGCGATCCCAAGCCCCTGTGAACCAGCCCCTCCAAAACTCAGGTCTCAGCAAAATGAAGAAGGGTCAGCGGAAAGGTGGATCCATAGAAAAATTCTTGGAAGGGAAAGACACTAACTCAGAGAGACCTGGAACCTCTGAGGAGAATACAATTTGGTCTTCAGCACAGAAAGACTTCCTTGAAGAAATAAGAAAGGAGTTTAAAAATCAACTGGAAAATTTGGGGGAGACAATTAATACCTTGCAACAAGAAAACAAATCTCTCAGATCTTCAAATGGGCAAATGCAAAAAGAAATTAATTCTCCCAAAACCTCAATTGGTCAAATGGAAAGCTCTTTAAAAAGTAGAATTGACCAATTATAAAAGGAGTTGCAAAAGGTTAATGAAGAAAACTCCTCCCCCCAAAAAAGAATGGAGTCTACAGAAACTAATGACACCATGAGAAAGCAAGAGTCAGTTAAACAAAATCAAAAAATAGAAAAAATAGAAGCAAATGTAAAATACCTCATCAACAAAACCACTGACCTTGAGAATAGATAAGGAGGGGCAACCTGAACATTATAGGACTTCCTGAAAACATTGAAGGAAAAAAAAAAGCCTGGACTTAATATTACAGGATCTAGTGATGGAAAACTGCCCTGATATCATGGAATTGGAGGGCAAAGTAGTTATTGAAAGAGTACATCAATCCCCACCAGAAAAAAGATCCTAAAATGAAAACACCAAGGAATGTTGTGGCCAAACTACAGAGCTATCAGATAAAAGAGAAAATCCTGCAAGCAGCCAGAAAAAAAAATTTAAATATCAAGGAGCCACCATAAGGATCATGCAGGACCTGGCTGTGTCACCTTTAAGGGATCAAAGGGCCTGGAATGAGATATTTTGAAGACCATGGGAGTTTAGAATGAAGCCAAGAATCTACTTTCCTGCAAAGCTGAGCCTTCTCTTCCAGGAAAAAAGATGGACATTTAATGAAATAGAAGAATTCCAAAAATTTCTGATGAAAAGACCAGAGCTAAACAGAAAATTTGGGCATCAAACAGGAGGTTCAAGAGACACATAAAAAGGTAAAAAAAAAAGGGGGGGCAGTAAAAGAAAAAAAAATGCAATCCAGTAAGTTGAAACTGGCTATATCCCAGCATGGGAGTAAAAAAAAAGATTCTCATAAACCTTGAGAAATGTAACTCTAACAGAGAGAATACACCTAACCAGAAATGATGGACATTCATGACCTATCCATGAGACTACTATCTAATGGGATGTAATTGGCTTTAACCCCACTTGGGAGAAAGACTCTAATAACTCTCAGGAATTTTGACTCTATTCAATAGAATATACAGAGCTAAAAGGGAAAGAAACTTAGAATTTTGTATGACTTAGATAGAATGATCTAAAAAAAACACTACTGCCCTGAAAAGGGGGACAGGAAAGAGATGGGAGGATGGAGGGGATTGAATGGGGGTAAATCTCATTACACTAAGAGGTACAAAAAACCTATGGTAATAGTGGGGAAGAAGGGAGCAGAGGAGAAACACCTGAATCTTCTTCTCATCAGACTTGGCTCAAAGTCAACCTACACATACTCAGTTAACTTATAAAACATCTAACCTTTCAAGTATTAAAATGGGAAAAGGGGAGGGGGAACAGAGAAAAGAAGGGGGAATGGGGGAAATAAAGGGAAATAACAAAAGGAAGGGAAGGGAAAAGGGAAAAAGGGAAAGGGGAAAGAAAGGGGAGGGTGTGATATAGGAGGGCAAACACACTGAAGGGGGTAGTTTTCAGAAACAAAAGACTGGGGAATATGGATAAAGGGGGGGAAGGGGGAAAAATACAAACAGAGGGAAGATAGCATGGAGGGCAATAAAGAATTAGTAATCATAACCTTGAATGTGAATGGGATGAACTCTCCCTTAAAATGTAAGCAAATAGCAGAGTACATTAAAAACAAGAATCCTACAATATATTGCTTACAAGAAACTCATTTGAAGCAGAGAGATACATATAGAGTAAAGGAAAAAGACTGGAGCAAAATATATTTTGCTTCAGCTGAAGTAAAAAAAGCAGGGGTAGCAATCCTTATCTCAGACAAAGCAGCAGCAAAAATAGATATCATCAAAACAGATAAGGAAGGAAACTTTATCCTCCTAAAAGGTACCACAGGCAATAAAGTCATTTCAATGTTGAATATATATTCACCCAGTGGGACAGCACCCAAATTCTTAGAGGAGAAGCTCAAAGAATTACAGGAAGACATAGACAGCAAAACTCTACTAGTGGGAGACCTCAACCTCCCCCTATCAGATCTAGATAAATCGAATCATAAAACAAACAAGAAAGAAATTAGGGAGGAAAATAGATCGTTAGAAAAATTAGATATGGTAGACTTATGGAGGAAACTGAATGGGGATAGAAAGGAATATACCTTTTTCTCTGCAGTACACGGAACTTATGGAAAAATTGACCATGTACTACGACATAAAAACCTAATGATCAACTGCAGAAAGGCAGAAATAGTGAATACATCTTTCTCAGATCACAATGCAATAAAAGTCATATGCAATACTGGGCCAAGGAGATATAGACCCAGAACAAATTGGAAACTGAATAACCTCATTTTAAAAAATGAGTGGACCAAAAAACAAATTATAGAAAGAATTAACCATTTTATCCTAGATAATGATAATAATGAAACAACATACCAAAACCTATGGGATTCATTCAAAGCAACCCTCAGGGGATATATTATAGCTCTAAATGCTTATATGAATAAATTGGAAAAAAAGGACATCAATGAACTAAACATGCAACTAAAAAAATTAGAGAAAGAACAAATCAAAAATCCTCAATTAAGTACCAAATTAGAAATTCTAAAAATTAAAGGAGAAAGTAATAAAATTGAAAGCCAAAAAAACTACTGAATTAATAAATAAAACCAAAAGTTGGTATTATGAAAAAACCAATACAATTGATGAACCTCTGGTCCATTTGATTAAAAGAAAAAGAAAGAAGAAAACCAAATTGCTAGTATTATGAATGAAAAAGGTGAACTCACCACCAATGAGGAGGAAATTAAAATAATAATTCAAAATCATTTTGCCCAACTCTATGCCAATAAATATGATAATCTAAGTGAAATGGATGAATATTTACAAAAATATAAGTTGCCCAGGTTAAATGAAGAAGAGATTAAATACTAAACAACCCTATCTCAGAAAAAGAAATTCAACAAGCCATTACTGAACTTCCTAAAAAAAATCTCCAGGGCCTGGATTCTACCAAACATTTAAGGAACAATTGGTTCCAATCCTATATAAACTCTTTGGAAAAATAGGGAAAGATGGAACTCTGCCTAACTCTTTCTATGAAACCAATATGGTACTGTTACCTAAACCAGGAAGAGTTAAAACAGAGAAAGAAAATTATAGACCTATTTCCCTGAGGAATATAGATGCAAAAATACCAAAGTCTTAGCAAAATGATTACAACAAGTCATCACTAGTATAATAAATTATGATCAAGTAGGATTTATTCCAGGAATGCAATGTTGGTTCATTAGTAAGAAAACTGTTAGTATACTCAATTATATCAACAACAAACCTATCAGGATTCATATGATCATATCAATAGATGCTGTAAAAGCTTTTGATAAAATATAGCATCCATTCCTATTAAAAACACTAGAGAGTGTAGGAAAAAATGGACTGTTCCTTAAAATAATTAGCAGTATCTATCTGAAACCATCAACAAGCATTATATACAATGGGGAGAGGTTAGAGGCATTCCCAATAAGATCAGGGGTGAAACAAGGGTGCCCATTATCACCACTACTATTCAATATTGTATTAGAAATGTTAGCATCAGCAATTAGAAAAGAAAAAGAAATTAAAGGAATTAGAATTAGGAAGGAAGAGACAAAACTCTCACTCTTTGCAGATGACATGATGGTCTACCTAGAGAATCCCAAGAAATCATCTAAAAAACTACTGGAAACAATTAGCAATTTTAGCAAAGTTGCAGGTTATAAAATAAACACTCATAAATCCTCAACTATTCTATCTATGTCTAGCAAGAAATAGCAGGAAGAGCTAGAAAGAGAAATCCCATTCAAAGTAACCTCAGACAATATAAAATATTTGGGAGTCTATTTGCCAAGACAGACTTAGAATCTTTTTGAAAACAATTATAAAACACTTCTCACAGAAATTAAATTAGATTTAAATAACTGGGCAAATATCAACTACTCATGGATAGGTAGATCTAATATAATAAAAATGACAATTCTACCAAAACTAAACTATCTGTTTAGTGCCCTAGCAATCAAAATTCCAAAAAATTACTTTAACGAGTTAGAAAAAATTGTAAGTAAATTCATATGGAGAAATAAAAAGTCAAGAATTGCCAGGATCTTAATGAAAAAAAAGTGCAAAAGAAGGTGGCTTAGCCCTCCCAGATCTAAAATTATATTATAAAGCATCAGTCATCAAACTGTTTGGTACTGGCTAAGAAATAGAGTGGTGGACCAGTGGAATAGGCTAGGTGTAAAAGCAGGAGATGATTATAGTAATCTGCTGTTTGATAAACCCAAAGAGTCTGGTCATTGGGATAAAAACTCCCTCTTTGATAAAAATTTCTGGGAAAATTGGATGTTACTATGGAAGAAACTTAGATTAGACCAACACCTCACACTCTATACCAAGATAAGATCCAAATGGTTACAGGACATAGACATAAAGAACAATACTATAAGCAAATTAGAAGATCAAGGACTAGTCTACCTGTCAGATCTATGGAAAGGGGAACAGTTTATGACTAAGGAAGCATTGGAGAACATCACCAAAAACCAATTACATCATTTCGATTACATTAAATTTTGCACAGATAAAACCAATGTAACCAAGATCAAAAGAAATGTAGTAAATTGGGAAACGATCTTTATAACTAATGATTCTGACAAAGGACTCATTTCTAAAATATACAGAGAACTGAGTCATATTTTTAAAACAAAAAGCCATTCCCCAATTGACAAATAGTCAAAGGATATGCAAATGCAATTTACAGATGAGGAGATCAAAGTAATCCATAGCCATATGAAAAAATGTTCTAAATCAATAATTATTAGAGAAATGCAAATTAAAGCTTCCCTGAGGTACCACCTCACACCTCTCAGATTGGCCAGTATGACCAGGAAGGATAATGATCCATCTGGGACACTATTATACTGTTGGTGGAGCTGTGAACTCATCCAGTCCTTCTGGAGAGCTATTTGGAACTATGCCCAAAGGGCAACAAAATGTACATACCCTTTGACCCAGCAATACCACTACTAGGTCTATACCCTGAAGAGATGATGAAAAAGGGTAAAAACATTACTTGTACAAAAATATTTATAGCAGCCCTGTTTGTGGTGGCAAAGAATTGGAAATCCAGTAAATGTCCTTCAATTGGGGAATGGCTTAGAAAACTGTGGTATATGTATGTCATGGAACACTATTGTTCTATTAGAAACCAGGAGGGATGGGATTTCAGGGAAACCTGGAGGGATTTGCATGAACTGATGCTGAATGAGATGAGCAGAACCAGAAAAACACTGTACACCCTAACAGCAACATGGGAGTGATGTTCAACCTTGAAGGACTTGCTCATTCCATCAGTGCAACAATCAGGAACAATTTTGGGCTGTCTACAAAGGAGAGTACCATTTGTATCCAGATAAGGAGCTGTGGAGTTTGAACAAAGTACAAGCACTATTCCCTTTAATTTAGAAAAAAAAAACAGAAAGCTTATTGTCTGATCTTCTTACCTCTTAGACTTCTCTTTAAGGATATGATTTCTCTTTCATCACACCCAATTTGGATCAAGGTACAACATGGAAACAAAGTAAAGACTGACAGAGGGCATTCTGGGGTGGGGAGGGAAGCAAGATTGGGGGAAAAATGTAAAACTCAAATAATATTTTTAATAAAAAATAAATGTAAATTAAAAATTAATTAATTAATTAATTAATTAATTAAAGGTAATAGTCCTTGGTCTTTGGTCAAACTCCACAGTTCTTTATCTGGATGCAGATGTTCTTCTCCATTACAGACAGCCCCAAATTGTCCCTGATTGTGGCACTGATGGAATGAGCAAGTCCTTCAAGCTTGAACATCACTCCCATGTTGCTGTTAGGGTGTACAGTGTTTTTCTGGTTCTGCTCATCTCACTCAGCATCAGTTCATGCAAATCCCTCCAGGCTTCCCTGAAATCCCATCCCTCCTGGTTTCTAATAGAACAATAGTGTTCCATGACATACATATACCACAGTTTGCTAAGCCATTCCCCAGTTGAAGGATATTTACTGGATTTAGAATTCTTTGCCTCCACAAACAGGGCTGCTATGAATATTTTTGTACAAGGGATGTTTTACCCTTTTCTCATCATCTCTTCAGGGTATAGACCCAGTAGTGGTATTGCTGGGTCAAAGGGTGTGAGCATTTTTATTTCCCTTTGGGCGTAGTTCCAAAATGCTCTCCAGAAAGGTTGGATAAGTTCACAGCTCCACCAACAATGCAATAGTGTCCCAGATTTCCAACAACCCTTCCAACAATGATCATAATCCTTTCTGGTCATATTGGCCAGTCTGAGAGCTATGACGTGCTACCTCAGAGAAGCTTTAATTTGCATTTCTCTAATAAGTAATAATTTAGAGCATTTTTTCATATGGCTATGGATTGTTTTGATCTCCTCATCTGTAAATTGCCTTTGCATATCCTTTGACCATTTGTCAATTGGGGAATGGCTTTTTTTTAAAAAAACTGATTCAGTTCTCTTTATATTTTATTTATTTTTTTCCACATTTTTTTAAATTTATTTTTTTATTCTCATTTTGTACAAATGTTTTTTTTTACATTAATAAAATATTCTCGTTTACAAGTAAACAAAATACCCCTCCTCCCCGATGAATATAGATAGACTTGCTTGGGTGAAAAAAGTAAAGGGGAGAGAAAAAAATTAAAATAAAAAATAATAGTAATAATTGTAGGTATGGCCAGGTGGCACAATGGACGAAGCACCAGCCCTGGAGCTACAAGTGCCTGAGTCCCTATCCAGCCTCCTAAACCTAACAATCACCGAGCCGTGTGACATTCAAGTCACCCGATCCCCACTGCCCTGCAAAAACCAAAAAAAAGAAAGAAAGAAAGAAAGAAAGAAAGAAAGAAAGAAAGAAAGAAAGAAAGAAAGAAAGAAAATAAAATAATAGTAATAGTAAGGGTGGCTGGGTGGCAGACAGAGCATTGGCCCTTGAGCCAGGAGCACCTGGGTCCAAATCCTGCCCCAGACATCCAAAGACCACCCTGCTATATGGCCCCAGGCAGGCCATCCAGCCCCACTTGCCCTGCACCCTCCCCCAAATAATAATAAAAAAATGTGCTTGAGCCTTTGTTCCAACACCAACAACTCTGTCATGGGTAGATCTCATTCTTTATGATAAGACCATCACAACAGTTACTTCCATATTTTTCCGCTGTTGCCATTGCTGATCGCAACTCCTTCCTTTCTTATTTCTCCACTACCATGTACTCTATTTTCTCTCTCCTTTCACTCTGACTCTGCTGTAGGGTTGTTGACTGGCTCAGCATACAGATCCCTGGTCCTGGGGCCAAGAAGCCCTGAGCCCCCATACCACCTCTTAAGCCCAGCATCCACCTGGCCCCATGGTCCTGGGCAGGCCTTCCAATCCCAGCCCCTTGCAAGAAGTAAGAAAGAAAATGTGTTATATCTGACCAGTCTCCCCCCATGGTCCATCCTCTGGTCCTTTATTCACATCCCCACCCCTTCCCCCTGTCTTCCTTCTCTTCTTCTTAGTCCAGATGTCTATACCCCATTGAGTATATATGCTGTTTCCTCTCCTAGCCATCTCTGATGAGAGCAAAGATTCCCTCATTCCCCCTTGCCTCTACCCTTCCATATCATTGCAATAGCTCATTGTAATAAAAAAAATCTTACGTGAAATATCTTGGATTATTCCCCCTCTCCTTTTTCTTTCTCCCATTCCATTTCCCTTTTTTTCTATTGACTCCATTTTTACACCATATTTTGTCTTCGAATTCAGCTTTCTCCTGTGCTTCAACTATAAAAGCTCCCTCTACCTGCTCTATTAACTGAGAAGGTTCATATGAATATTATCAATGTCATTTTTCTATACAGGAATACATGCAGTTCATCCTCATTAAGTCCCTCATATTTCCCCCCTCTCCTCCAATCTCCATGCTTCACCTGAGTCCTGTATCTGAAGATCAAACCTTCTGTTCAGCTCTGGCCATTCCAAAAGGAACATTTGAAATTCCCCTGGTTCATTGAAAGTCCATCTTTTTCCCTGGAAGAGGACATTCAGCCTTGCTGGGTAGTTCATTCTTGGCTGCATTCTAAGCTCTTTTGCCTTCCGGTATATTGTATTCCAAGCCCTACGAGCTTCCAATGTAGTTGCTGCTAAGTCCTGTGTGATCCTGACTGCAGCTCCATGATATTTGAACTTTGTCCTTCTGGCTGCTTGTAATATTTTCTCTTTGACTTGGGAGTTCTGGAACTTGGCTACAATATTCCTAGGGGTTGGTTTTTTGGGATCTTTTTCTCTGGGGGATTGGTGAATTCTCTCCATTTCTATTTTGCCCTCTGCTTCTAGAATATCAGGGCAATTTTCCTGTAGTAATTCTTTGGAAATGATGTCAAGGCTCTTTTCCTGATCATGACTTTCAGGTATTCCAATAATTTCTAAATTATCTTTCCTAAGTCTGTTTTCCATATCAGTTGTTTTTTCAATGAGATATTTCACATTTTCTTCTAATTTTTCATTTTTTTAGTTTTGAAGTATTGATTCCTGATTTCTGGTAAATTCATCAATCTCCCTGAATTCTATTCTTTGTCTGAAGGATTTGTTCTCCTCAGAGAGTTTTCTTATCTCTTTTTCCATCTGGCCAATTTTGCTTTTTAAAGCATTCTTCTCCTCAATAACTTTTTGAACTGTTTTGTCCATTTGACCTAAGCTGGTTTTTAGCATGCTATTTTCTCCAGCATTTTTTTTTGGATTTCCTTGACTAAGCTGCTGACTTCATTTTCATGTTTTTCCTGCATCTCTCTCCTTTCTTTTACCAGTTTTTCTTCTAACTCCCTCATTTGATTTTCAAAGTCTTTTTTGAGCTCTATCATAGCCTGAGCCCAATTTCTGTTTTTCTTGGAGTCTTTAAATGCAGGAGCTTGTGCTTCCTCATCTTCAGACTGAGTATTTTGATCCTTCTTGGGCTCATTTGCAAAATATTTCTCAATGGTCTTCCCCTTGTTTCTTTGCTTGTTCATTTTCCCAGCCTAAGCCTGTTTTTTTTGGGTGCTTCCTGAGCTTTTGGGACACTCCCACAAGGGTCTCAGTGTGTGAGGTTCTGTCCTCCCTCCTGGTCTGTGAATGATCATAAGCGACCCCCTCTGCCACGGGGCTGAGGGCTGGGGTGGGGGTGGGGCCCTGTTGTTCTATGAGGGGTCCTAGACTGGGCTCAGGATCTGAATGTGGTCAGAACCCCAGAGTCCTGTTCCAGAGGCAGAGGACAGAGCTCTGCAGTTTCTCTTCACTCCCCTCCCTCAGCTCAATGGGCTCATGCCCTGGGGGCTCCTGCTTACTGGCTCTGCCTGCTTCTGTTTCCTGGATCTGGGCTGCCGAAAGACCAAGCTGCTCCCTGTGTGCCCTGAGGGCTGGGCTCCATGTGCTCGCTCTGGCAGAGGTCCCCCACTGTTCCCCCACTTTGTGTCTGGTGCTCCCCAGGGTTCAACTCAGGAGACTCCCCACTGCTGTGAGCTGTGACTGCCAGCGCCCTGGTGCTGCCTCCAGGAGGCTGAAGTTCTTTGGCTCTTGCGGGCCACCCCTCTGGCAGGTTGCCTCTCCGATCTGGGGAGCAGAGCCTTTCTGCTCTTTTCCAGGCTACCTTGAGTAGGAGAACTGCCTCACTGGGTCCCTTTGTCCTCTTTATATTTTAGAAATGAGTCCTTTGTCAGAAACATTAGTTGTAAATATTGTGTCCCAGTTTCCTGCATTTCTTTTGATCTTGGTTACAGTGGTTTTGTCTGTGCAAAAGATTTTTAATTTAATATAATCAAAATCATCTATGTTCTCCATCTCTTGCTTAGTCATAAACTGCTTCCCTTTCCATAGATCTGACAGGTAAACTAGTCCTTGATCTTCTAGTTTTCTTATAGTATTTTTTTTTAATATCTAAATCCTGGGATACTAAATTTTGACTGGGGCACTTCCCATGAGATATCGAATTTATGACTTGGTCCCTTCCAGGGAAATATGTTCAGATCTGAAATACTTTGGTGTGACATCGATCTGAGACAAACAGCAAGGAGATGAAACAGCCTTAAGAAGGATAGGATACTGAAACGATAAGTCTACCCACCTAGAGGGTTTTAAAACGAGTGAGACCTTCTCCTATCCCTCTCTTCTTCTCTATCTCTGATTCTGTTCCTCTGCTGAACATATGAAAACTATTCAAGCCTCCCACATGCTAGCAAAATGGAAAGCTGCTCATACACAGAATTCAGGACATGTATACCTGACACAGGTGAGCTCAAGGAAGTTGAGATCTCAAAGTCCTAATCACCTATACTACTCTGTCTTTCTTTCTCAAATAAAGGTGACAAAAAAGTAATCCTGAATTTGCATATTCTGGATTGTACAACTTCCAGAGATAGGTGGACTGACCCTCATGTGAGATGTAATGATTACCACTGCCAAGGGTTGGTCAGGGAGCTGTTATCCAGATTTATGGGCCTGCTATCTGGGCACAGGATGGGAGTTAGGGCTATGGAACCCCAATTTATATCCTAATCAGATCCTAAACTGTTGTTTAGGATTACCAATTACAATTGCCAATTAGACAGTTAGGACCCTAGACTTGCTGACTGACTAAGCCATGCAAACAAGAGAGACAAGATTTGTATTAGATTATCTGTTAGTTGGAGAAGGAGGAATTTATGGTAAATTGAATGCATCAAGTTGCTACCTAAGGATAGATGACAAGTAAGTAGTAAAAGAAATGAGCAGGGACATCAAAAAAGTTTTCATGTGTTCCTATACAAGCCTGGAAAATAGTATGTTCCATGTCTCTGATAATGAGGAAGTAAAAATCTTCATAGAAAACGTTAGTAGTCATATCAATAACAAGGATTATGATTTAAGAAAGAAATCACTAATAAGAACATGGGGGAATTATGAGCTATATGGGAGTATTTGGGTCCCACAAGAATGTGAAGGGGAAATTGTTAGTTTACATTGCAAAGACTGGATTCTGTCTGTATTGGTGCCTATGGGCAGGTATGTGAGTTATAAGACTTAGCCTCAACCTGATCAAAAGCCTGAGATCAGATCAAGTCTGCCCCACCTAGTTCTCAATTAATCTAGGATCTTCATCCTTCTCCTTTGTGCATGCTCAATGAGATTACTGTTTCTTCCCCTGTGCCCATTAGTATAATGAACAGGGTGGGGAAAATGTTTGGGGGGTGGGGCAAATGTATCAATTAGATTATTATTATAGTCAATGACTGGCTCAAAAGGGAGAGGAACTAGCCTTTTTTTAAATTAATTTTTATTAAAGATATTATTTGAGTTTTACAATTTTCCCCCCAATCTTACTTCCCTCCCCCCACCCCACCCCCATGGAAAGCACTCTGTCAGTCTTTACTTTGTTTCCATGTTGTACCTTGATCCAAATTGGGTGTGATGAAAGAGAAATCATATCCTTAAAGAGAAGTCTAAGAGGTGACAAGATCAGACAAAAAGATATCTGGTTTTTTTCTAAATTAAAGGGAATAGTCCTTGAACTTCGTTCAAACTCCACAGCTCCTTATCTTGATACAGATGGCACCCTCCTTTGCAGACAGCCCAAAATTGTTCCTGATTGTTGCACTGATGGAATGAGCAAGTCCTTCAAGGTTGATCATCACCCATATTGCTGTTAGGGTGTACAATGGTTTTCTGGTTCTGCTCATCTCACTCAGCATCAGGAACTAGCCTTTCAAAGTACATTTAAGACCTAGCATTTCCAGGATTTGGTGCCCCTTGCCCCTTAAGAGAGAGGTAGTCCTTCTTTGCAAAGATATATTCATAAAAGACCATTTTAATCACTCTGGGGAAAAAAGTAACCTTGAGATGGACATTACTAGCCTTAGAGGTCATCTTGTGATACTGAGAGATTAATATTAGAGGGGGTCTTAAGTCTCTTAGATGGTGTCAGTCACAATGAGTGGGATAAGGCTTTGAGATTTCTTCAGTAAAATATTATAGATTGAATTTGATTAACTGTGCCCCTCCTCCCTTGACAAAGCAAACTTCTGGGATATTATTGAAGAGTCAACTGAACCCATCTTATCTGTTGATGTCTGGAGAATCATTCAATTCCTGGGACTAAAGAGATAATCTGGTTTCTGTTTGAATTTTATGCTCTTTTCCCTAGATTAGTTTGCTTTCTTTGAATTCTATGCCCCTTTCCCTAGGGTAGTTTTCTTGTTTAGATTGTAAGACCACATTCTTCATTGAGGATCGTGGGTCAGTTGTGTGTGTGTGTGTGGGGGGGGGTATTGAGTTAGGATAAATGTGATTCTTGGGCCTTTTGTTTTTGCCTCAATCTTTCTAATTGATTGTGGCCCATTTACAAATAAAGCCTTCTCTTCATATCTTGAAAGCTCTCCAAAATTTATTTCAGTGGCACTTATTTGTCCCACACAGTTTGAGGGCTCGTCACTGGGACAGCATGCCCATTGGGGACCTCAGCTTCTCAGAACTTGGCAAAACAGTGGTGCTGCCACAAATTCTGGCAGTTTGTCATTTTCTGAGAAGCCTTGGTTTCCCCTCTGTGCAAATGGCCCGAAGCGGAGAGACTCGGTAGGAAGAGAACAGAAAATCTGCAGCAGAAACCTGATGTCAGTGAGGACAAAGAACAGTCTTTAAACTTCTATTCATAGAGACCCAAAAGACGGTAAGCCTAGACCTTAGAATCTGAGAGCACTAGATTTCTGGGGGGTCCATTTGGGTAAGCCTAGACCTTGGAATCTGAGGGCATTAGATTCCTGGAGGGTCCATTTGGATGACTGAGGGTTGGGGGTGACCCCTTCCAGTTTGGGTGTAAGAGGCTTGGATCTAAGGGCATTTGATCCTGAGAGGTCTCTGTCAATATTTAAAATGGGAAGGACCCTGTCCTAAGCCTCCCTCCCCCCTGTGGCAAATCAGGTAAATAAGATTAAAATATAAAGGAAAAGTAAGAAGAAAATGATTAAGTATTGTAATGAATTTGGTCTGCCTTTGGAAGGGAGAGCCCTCTCTGCATTCCTGAGATGGCAGGAATTTGCCATTGGCCTGTGTTTTGAAATTGTCATTTTGGAAAATTCTGTTGCATTTTGTATGATCTGTGTTTGTGCCTTGTCTGTCTTTATGTGTTTAGAATGTCTATTTACTTGTGTGATTTGTTAAACATGGAAAGGAGGAGTTTGCAAGTTGCCCTAAAGAGTTCCTTGGGTAGCCTCATTTTGTTTTGGATTTTTAGGCAGTATTTATCTAACTCTCTGGCTCTTCCCTTGAGCCTACCTTCTGCCTGTGTTAATAGATAATATGATCCCTCCCTCCTCACTCCTAGGTTTTCTCTTAAGTACTTAAAGAAGGATTTTGATTTTGATTAAAAAGGAATGGATTATGGAGGCCAAACTACTCACCCTGTTATTCTACCATTATGAGAAGGGCCCCCCCTTCCCTGTTTATGTTCCCTTCTCTTCCCAGTTCTCCATGATTTTGTGGTGCTAGAATATTTCCCCCCACTCTCTTTTAGAAAAAGGACTAAGGGAGAGTTACTTCAGGAAGAATTAGTAAAATAAATGTTCAAAGGGACCTTATTTTGAAATAAAAAGAAACATGAAAGAGAGTGAATACTATCATAGAAAAAAATGCTATTTTAATTTGAAAAAAAAAGAGGTTGTTAGAGAGTCAGGTTAATCCTAAAGTATATAATGTGGTTACCAAGATATGCCAGTATAGGGGAAACTAAATAATTAATCAAAACTTCAGGAGTTTATCAGTTTAGGTTCTGGTAATGTTGATTATTACAGAAAATTATGGGACATGTAAAGATTTAAGAATAGAAGATCAACTGTCCCCCCAGAAAGGATTGTCCCTCTATAAAAGTTATTCAGCTTTACTCTATTTGAAGAAAGGGGGGGAGGGACAAGGAATATTCTGATTACGCTAAGGGATTTTTGGATGACTGTTTGCCTTTTCCAGGGTTTTAGCAGTTGTAATAAAAAATGCTATTAAAAGCTAGGGATGGAATCATATGTGTGGTTTATATAGCTGTATAAGCTATGTAATTTATACTGTTCTGAACTAGAATCAAAGTCAAGAGGAGCTAATGAAAAGGAATTAAGTATGGAAATAGGTTGAAGCATGTAGACAGAAGGTTTGAGCAGGTTTGACTTTGTATGCCACAGATGGATTTTGTGAACTTTGTAAAGTGGCTTACAAATCATTGTAAAAGGAGAAGAAAGTGGTTGTGCAGCTCCTCCCCGACGTGGAAATCAGCCCCTCCTTCACTGAGCCGGTGGTAGCTGGGCAGAGTTAAGGGAAGGGTGGGGGTTTCTTAAAGAGAAAAGCTGTGGTTTGGGGAGAGTTTTCTTAGAAAAGTTTAATAGAAGAAAGAACCTTTAAAGGGAAGATTGAGAAGTTTTAGGAGGAAAGATTTTTTTTATCCTTGTGAGTATCTGGGAAAGATTCCATGCTTTTTCCCTGGGTTGGGGGAAGGGGTGGTGGGTTGGACACGTGGTAGTCTCAATACCATCCACCATCTTGTTAACACTTGAACCCTAGACCGAGTACACCTGAGAGCCCACCTGCCCATGAAGGGAGAGGGGATAGACAGGAGAGAAGCCTTAAAGGGAAAGAGATCCCTCCACAGGTGGGATATGTGATTGGGAAAAAAAATATCTAATATCCAGGGGTTAAGATATCTGCTGGCCCCATGGCCTGAGTGATGACTCCCATTGTTTCTAAAGTTTCTGAACTAAGGTGCTGGAAAGCACTCTGAGGATTTTAAAAGAGGGATACTAGTGTTGTAATATTCTCACAAAATTTGTACAGAATGGAGGAATTAAATAACCTAGATTGTTAAAGTAGTTTGGGATTAAACTGTTTTTAACACTATTGTAACTTTAGCAAGCAGTTTGGGATTTTAAAATTCTATTTGGGTTAAGAAAAGTGGTACTGGGTTAACTAAGAAGAGAAATACCTAGGTTATCAGGGATGTTTAGTGATTTCTTCTGGTAAAAAAACTAATTGATTTTAATGTTGAATAATACTAACAGTTGTATTTTTATTTTGGATAGAGCTTTTGGAATCTGAGTCCTGGATTCTCTGTATCAGGTACTCTTAAAGTTTTTATCTAAGTAAACTGTTGGAAAGTTAGTTGAGTCTTAATTATATTGGGAATTTAAATGTGTCATGTATGAGATCGGATTCTGAGAATTTGGGTAAAGAGACAAAAGTGTAAAGAACATGGGATATTCATTCTGCTCTTGTTCTAAGGGAAATGAGATGTTTAAATAAGAATCTTAATGTTTAATGTATATTAACAATGTATGTTTAATTTTAAAGAAGTCAAGAATGTGGACTTCTCTCTTACTGAAGACAGCTGATTAGGGCTCTCAACAAATTGCAGTGGTGGGCCTTATTGTAAGGTAACTTATTAATGAATAAGATGTTTTTATCAGTTATGTGATTCTTTTGTTACCGCAAGGAGATGATATTTGCAATATTTAGCTATCTATTGTGAATATGTTATTTAGATACTGTATTGTTAAAGCCTGGGATTAATGTGCTTGCTTTGAAGGGCAATAAGGAAAATATGAAAAAGTATGACCCTTTCTGGGATAGATCTGTGGGTTCAAGAATAATGTAATAATGGAAGGATTGCTTTAAAAAAAATCTAGTGGGACGGCTAGGTGGTGCAGTAGATAAAGCACTGGCCCTGGAGTCAGGAGTACCTGAGTTCAAATCTGGTCTCAAACACTTAATAATTACTTAGACTTAATAATTACCTAGCTGTGTGGCCTTGGGCAAGCCACTTAACCCCATTTGCCTTGCAAAAACCTAAAAAAATAGTAATTTGTGTGTTACTCTGTTACTCTTATTGCTGTTCTGTTATAATGAAATTAATAATGCCTGTTGGAAATTTAAAGCTACCTAAGATGTTTTAATGGTTTTAAAGAATTCTGAAAAGTAATTTGTATATTACTGGGCAACTAGGTGTTGCAGTGGTTAGAGCACTGGCCCTGGAGTCAGGAGACCTGGGTTCAGGTCAGGCCTCAGATACTTAATGATTGTCTAGCTGTGTGACTTTGGGCAAGTCACTTAACCCCAATTGCCTTGCAAAAACAAAAATAACCATTTGTATGCTGAGGATGGCTAGTAGGTAAACAGGTTTATGTATAAAAGTTTCTGACTATGAATTAGGAATATTTTTGATCTATATATATGTAGATTCCAAAGCAGTGGTTGTTTGCTTTGAAGTAAAAGCACTATATAATATTGGAAAGATAAACACAAGATAATTTGATATTTCTCTCTGCAATCTCCTGGACAAAGGAGGCATTTATTTGTTGTAAGATGCAACAGACTAGAAGGAGGTTTCTCTAGCCAAGGGAAATCTGATATGCCATCTTTATGTAAAGATAGAGTAGATATGATTTCAGACAAAGGGATGTCTTTAGTAAGAGGTAGGAGACAGGCCTGTAGGGCCAATCATACCTGATTTCAGGCAAAGAACCAGGAAGGATACTCAGAGCCTTAGGCAAGGGTTTCATTAATCGGGACTCCATTAAGATTATAATTGGAATTTAGTGAATTGTATTCACTGGAAGTTCTAACTAGGTAAAACAACTATTTTAGATCACATGGCTTTTAATTGATTTTTCTCTTATGTCAGATACCAGGATGGTCAACAAAAAAGAAATGCTACTGGGTAAATGTTATGTTCTTGGAGCCAAGGAAGCCAATGGGTCAAGGATGTCAGGTGACAAGGATGGGCAGCCGAAGGGGTGGCTTCTCAGTATGTCTGAGGTTGGACCCCTTTGACTTGATTTCCCCAAAATGACATTTGGATAATATCTCACCTGGAAGAATAAATCTGGCCCAAGACATTTGACTTACCCATGTGACCTGCCTGGACACTGACATTCAATACTTATGTCTGTAAAGGAATTTTCCTTTAATGTCCTGGATCTTTATAGTTAGTTACTAAGCAAACTAAAAAGGTTTTAGGTGAATTGGATCTAATAGCCAGAGATAGGTTAGGTGTCTGGCTCTGACACCTGCGATCAGCTACATGCTAAGATAGGAATTAAGTTTCCTTAGTTTTTGTGTTAGAGGGGATATTTAGGTAAGGAGAGGAATGGGAAATTCTTAGGATAATTACAGTTTCAAAAACTACTTTAAGAAAAGGAATGTGCGTTAGATAAGTACACCAGGAAAAGGAAAATATGGGAATATTTGGGAAAAAAATCATTTTGGTTAAGGATGTTTGAGTCATTGTAATGGGAACAAAGGTTAAAATTGTTTTGTTTTAAACCAGATGTTGGGTACTCTTAGAACAAAGATGACTGTTGAATGTATATGTTACAAGCTTGTGAGTTTGCTCATGTAGTAAAATACTGATGGAAGTTAAAAGTGTTAAAAGTGAAGCATGTGTGTCAATGTGGCAGTAAGGCAAAATGTAAATTGTAATAAGCTCCAGAATCTCATTGTTTTGTGAAGGAAGACATGCATTTTGAACTGAATTAAGATGTTAAGCAGTTTCTTTACCAGAAGACAAGTAGTCACCAGAGCTGGAGAGGACTTTTTGGGACAGATTCAGAGGATGATGAAAGACATTAGATGCCTCCAAGGGAGAAGAGAAGCAAGGAGAGGAGAGACACTGAATCAGTTCCATCTCTACCATCTCTCACCTATGTGTACATTGTTTATCTGTAACTTCCCCTTGACTCTGTAAGGATGACACCCCTACTTATGCCCTTCTCCTTATGGAAAGGAAGAGGGGAGGCAGGGTGAAAATGTTCTCCATTGAGAGAGAAAGAGAGATTAGTGGGTGGCAGTACCCCTGGGTCTGACCTAGATTCTCAGTCCCTGATCAGAGGTGCACTGTGGCACAGGGTTCTGATCCAGAGGAGAGAAAAACCAGTGGCATATGACTGAGGGTGACTATTGTTTATAACTGACTGGCCAGGATATTTACCGGGGCAGTAGAATATGTTTGAATATGTCCAGAAGTGGGGTGCATATATTCTGGATTGTACAATTTAGAGATAGGTGGCCTCAGACTCATGTGAGATTAATGATGATACCTGGGTCCTTTGTAAAGATATGCAAACTGGGGCATTTATTAAGGGAAACTGATTGTGAGTTAGTATGGACTTGCAAGGAATGTGCAGAAATAGCCATTTGCAAGAAAAATAATTTAAGGAACATCACTAGGGTATATTAGCTATTCTTGGGGTTGATCCAATGACAAAAAATCAGGAATTTAGTTTAATCAATTTTGGAGCCTGGAAGACCTTTCTAAAGACTTTGGTATAAAAACTTGCAGTGGAAGGAGGTACAGCAACTTTGGAAAGTACCTATTATCATGGTGATTATAGGGTTTATCTAAAAGGGTCCCTGGGAAGTAAGGAGGTGATCAGGGAGTTGTTATTTAGACTTAAGGCCCAACTCAGAAATTTGAAGAAATCTCATCAAAATAAAAGAGGAGGGATTAAATGGGATAAAATTTTGAGATTTCTTCAGTAAAATATTATAGATTGAATTTGGTTAACTATGTGCCCCTCCTCCCTTGACAAAGCAAACTTCTGGGATATTATTGAAGAGTCAACTGAACCCATCTTATCTGTTGATGTCTGGAGAATCATTCAATTCCTGGGACTAAAGAGATAATCTGGTTTCTGTTTGAATTTTATGCTCTTTTCCCTAGATTAGTTTACTTTCTTTGAATACTATGCCCCTTTCCCTAGGGTAGTTTTCCTGTTTAGATTGTAAGACCATATTCCTCATTGAGGAGGGTGGGTCAGTTGTGTGTGTGTGTGGGGGGAATTGAGTTAGCATAAATGTGATTCTTGGGCCTTTGTTTTTGTCTCAATCTCTCTTATTGATTGTGGCCTGTGAATAAAGCCTTCTCTTCATACCTTGAGAGATCTCCAAAATTTATTTAAGTGGCATTTGTCCCATAGAACAATATGGGAGGAGTCCCAATATGCACTAAGATGTTTTTTAGAGGAGAAGGTGTCCACCAACAGGAAAATGAACAAAAGCCAGGGTATGGACAAGACTTGGACCCTAAAGAAGTCATCAGACCAACTAGGCCCCCAATGCATAGGGGCAAGGCATAGTCTTTTCTGCTATAAACCCAAGTGTTGCAATTTAGTGAAAAAATAAAGTTTTAGATTAAAACTTTGCTACAAAATTAATGAGGAAAACGAGTTCAAATATGGCCTCAGATTTTTTACTAGCTGTGACACAGTCACTTAACTTCTGCCTGCCTCAGTTTCCTAAATTAGAGCATCCAGTGCAATCACTTTTCATCAGGAATTTAGTGTTAATGAATGACAAAAAGAAGGAAAGTATTTCAAATCAATACATTCTTCATGATCTCCAATACTATCCACCAACCTTGAAGGATAAAATGTCAGTCAGAGGTGTTGTTAAGAAGACTAGCATCTGGGGCAGCTAGGTGGCATAGTGAATAGAGCATCAGCCCTGGAATCAGGAGGACCTGAGTTCAAATATGGCTTCAGATGCTTAATAATTACCTAGCTGTATATCCTTGGGCAAGTCACTCTTAACCCCATTACCTTAAAATAAATCAAATTAAAAAAAAAACAAACTAATGTTGCGTGCCTTGCTGGCTAACATCATTTACTCATAATTAATACTTCTCCTTTATTATACCAAAAGCCAGAGCTTAAATATCCTCTTAGACCTTGGTTTACCTCTAATTCACTTCAATTCAGTTGGTGTTCTCCAATTAGCAAATCAAACAAATGCTTCCCAGCTAGTGGACCTCAGATGGTAAAGTTTATTTCCTCAGACTAGTACTTCTCACACAATGATGCTATCACCAGTTTAGACACAATGCTACAGAAAGTGCCAAACTGGAGGAACAGATAAGAAGATCCAGAAGATTAGGCCAAGGCCAAGAGGTCAATTAGGTCATTCCCAGGCACACAATGACTTCTCTGTGACCCTCAACTGTCTCTTACAGACTAGCATCTTCTGACACCTGCAACTAAAGTTCCAGCAACTTCTTCCATTGGTTTTCAGAGGACAAGGTAGAGAGGCTTACAGCAGTATAGTAAATATAGGTACAATATCTAACATAGAAGAATTTAAGATTTAGACCAATAAATATTTTCATTTTAAGAATTTTACAGTACAGTGTTTATGGTACTATAGAGTTCGTATATTATGAAAAATGAATATTGTCTGAAATTAATGTTTATTGAGATATTAGCACAAAAGGTTACAGAATTCTAGGGAAATATTAGAGAGGAAATGCATGTTGCCATATATAAGCAAAGGACCCCCTATCTTGTATATCTCAGCTGGAACATAGCACCAAGTGCTTTGCCACATGAAAGGAGCACAATGGCATTCAAAATCTCTTCTTCAGTTGGAATTTCAGTTAGGGAGGGATTGACTTCAACCTAAGGTTCAATGGTTTCTGCATTGATTGATGATGGACTATTAGAACACTATAGAAGTTTTCAACCCATCTCTCTAGGATCATGATCTTATCACTAATCAATGTAGCTCCATTAGCACTGGATGTACCATAGGTCTTTGGCCCCTAAATAGTTTCAAGGCATCATAAAAGTACTTTAGGGATGTTTCTAATCAGTGCACTACTCTATGCCACACATTGCCTTTGTCACTCACGTTCTGTTCTGTTTCTTCTTAAAATTCCCTATTCTCTTAAATGCCAATGTTTGCTGCAAGGGTGTATCCATAGAGTTGGGTGTTTGGGGGGGGTTAGGTAAAGAGAAGACAGTATTGGTGATGAGAATGCACAAGTCTTCAGTAGTAAATGAACATTGCAATTGCTGCTTCCAATCCATTCCTCCCAAGGATTTCCTGCAATGTATCTAGCTAGAACCTACTTTAGCATTAAAGTCACCCAGAATTATAAGTTTGTCCTCCTTTGGTACATTGATGATAAGGGTCTCCAAGTTTTCATAAAATTTTTCTTTGATCTTATCAGGGTTGGTCATGGTGGGAAGCATAGACAGTGATGGTTCCATGTTTTCCTGTGACAATCACATTCCATGAACCTACCATTCACTCGTTTTGGTGGGCATACAAGCTTGCTGACTAGATTAGTTTTTTAAGGTTTTTTTCAAGGCAAATGGGGTTAAGTGGCTTGCCCAAGGCCACACAGCTAGGTAATTATTAAGTGTCTGAGACTGGATTCGAACCCAGGTACTCCTGACTCCAGGGCCGGTGCTCTATCCACTGCGCCACCTAGCCGCCCTGACTAGAGTAGTTTTGATTGTGAAATCTATACTTCATGGTTCTCCCTTTCACTGTGGCCACTTCAGAAAAATGTGTATCCAGTTCCAACTTCAGGAAGTTGGCCTTCATTTGCCAACTTTGTTTCATCACATTTGGATGTGATGCCTGCTGACTTTTTTTCCAATTTTTATTTAAGGCATTGGGGTTAAGTGACTTGCCCAAGGTCACACAACTAGGTGATTGGTAAGTATCTGAGGCTAGATTTGAACTCAGGTCCTCCTGGATGCAGGGCCGGTGCTCTATCCTCTGTGCCACTTAGCTGCTCCACCTGTTGACTTTTCTTACAACAGGAGCTGTTCATTTTTTAGATCTTCTGGATTTTGTGTGTGTGCACATTCCATGCATTGATAGTGAGTAGGATCATCTTTGAGGAAGTTTTTGTACACTTTGGGGGCTTTTGACCCCTGGTTAGGATCCTCACCTGCCACAGTAATTAGACCAGGGTTGGATAGACAGACAATTCTTAGAACACTTTTTCTAACCCTTTTCTCCCATCAGAAGGTGAGCAGTATGATCAGACACCGAAGGGACTACCGAACCCCACTCTTGTTTCCAAAGAGAAGCATATGCCTTTGGCTGCCTGTTGTGACTACAGCTCCCAGTGTATCTGCACCTGCTGCTTCATTGCTTGCCTGACACTACAGGATTTTGACATAGGTGAATATGGTAAAATGGTATGGAAGATTATCTTTTGATTTGTGCATAAATTGGATTTAAGTGAAGCAGAATTGCATGAAGTTATCAGACTTAGTAATTCTTCCAGAATTATCACAGTCAAATGACAAGACAGAGTCAAGATAATTGGTGATGACTCAAGATGCAGTAGATGACTTTGGAGTTTTAGGTGCCTAACCAAGCTCTAAGCATTCCTTAATGATTGCTTCAGCTACCTTCAAGGCTGTTGGAACAAATTGTTGTCATCAATCCAGTCCACCAGGATAAGTTTTCACCTGTTTGGGTAGATAACCCCTCTCCCAATTCATCAATGTGCTTAGTTACCCTCAATCTGATTTAGCCTCTCTGCCAAAACAGTTTACTGGCATGTACATGTTAGAGCTTCTGAGAGCCACAGGTGAGAGATGGGTACATCAAATGGACACCTAAACAGCCCTGGAAAAGGGCTCAACATCCCTCACACCAGAGATGCATCTTTCCTGTTCATACTGTAAACCCAGTTTATAAATTATTGCTTAAGTGTCATCCTTCCACATTTGTGAGATTTGTGAGTTCTTTCATACTTCTTTGAAGGATAACCATGCACTAAAATATCTTTGTGTATACTTGATACATCTTCTTGATTGCCTAGAAGCATGATAAAAGCCTACTTGTATGGGGTTAGAGCACTTCTGACTTAGTGAATGTGCCAAGGCTGCCCAAGTCATCATACTTTGCCTTGCTGACCAGATATATTTCTGTATGAAAATGAAAGGAAATGAGTGGAGTGCTGTATCCCTGTTGAGTTTTAGGATAAGAACTTAGATGGGACAGTGGTTAAAGCACTGGACCTAGAGTCAGGAAGCCCTGAGCTCAAATGTGACCCCAGATTCTTTTTAGCTGTGTTACTCTAGGCAGGCCATTTAATCTGTCTGTCTTTGTTTCCTCAACTGTAAAATGGGTAGAATAATAACACCTACGTCCCAGAGTCCTTCTGAGAATCAAATGAAATGATATTTATAACATGCTTAACACAGTGACTGCCTAATAAATACTTGCTCTTTCTTTTCTATATTTTAAACCTCCTTTTATTACCTGTTGAATGAACTATGTTTTATTTCATTTCAGTTTAGAACCTGAGCTACCAGCCCAACCTGAACCAAACCTACATCTCTACTTCCTTCTCCACCCCTCACTATTAGTCACATTTTTAAGGTTTTGCAAGGCAATTGGTCATGTGTATTAAGTGGCTTGCCCAAGGCCACACAGCTAGGGAAATTATTGTGTCTGAGACTGGATTTGAACTCAGGTACCCCTGACTCCAGAGGCCGGCACTCTATCTACTGTGCCACCTAACCACCCTTTGTTAGTCACATTTTAACACCTTTTGAATCAGGGTAAATAAGGTAAGGGACAAAATATGTAGCAAGGGGAAAATTATTGAATATATTAACAATTAGTTATATGACCTTGGACAGTTCACTTCACTGTTATGGGCTGTAGTTCCTCCACCGGTCAAATTAGATGGTTGGAATAGAAAAATTTCTATGGTCACTTTCAGTAATAACATTTGATGTGTTGAGAATTTTATTTTATACTATATGGAAAGAATTTTTTTTATCTGGTCTTTTGCTGCAGCACTCCTCAGGGGACTACCCCCACTCCAACTTAAACTCATACTTATTGAGTCCCCCAGAAGACAACTCTATTACCTTATGTTCAGAGAGTTACTATGAGTCCATACCCTAAAACTAAACTCATAAGCCCTACTTATGCTTAATAGTTAGCCAGTGGACTAAAATTAGATTAAATCAAAGACATTTACAAAAATCTTTTAATAAGATCAGTGGATGTACAATATTTCCCCTATAAGTCTATTGTGTTACATCCCACAAATATATACAGTATCAGATTGAAGATGTTTGATAAATACACAGGAATACACATGACCAAGCACTTCAGAGCCCAATAATATTTCCCTAATCTTTTCCAATAATCTTCATGTTGTTTCTTTCCAGGTACAACATCTCTTCTTAATTAGAGAGGGCAAAGGGGGTGGCTAGGTTGTGCAGTGGACAGAGCACCAGCCCTGAAGTCAGTAGTATTTGAGTTCAAATCCGGCCTCAGACACTTAATAATTACCTAGCTGTGTGGCCTTGGGCAAGCCACTTAGCCCCATTTGCCTTGCAAACCCCACCCCCCCCAAAAAAATTAGAGAGGGCAGGGAAGAAAGAGAGAAGGATAAGACAAATTATCAATAATGGCTAGGTTAGGTAGGACCATGGAGTGCCTGCTAGGAGGAAGATTTGGGGAAACATCAGTGATCTCACCTGCTTTACAACCCACCAAGAACTGGCTCTGAAAAAATATACAAATGTAAATAACATGTTATTCATAACAGTATCATACATATCAACTCTAGACATATATGTGTATAATGCATATTCACTCAGGAACACATAGCTTCAGTGCCCAATGCAATGAAATATATTTGGACTATACATGTCCAGTAATGATAACTTCTAGAAAATGTAGTTTCATTCAGGTGTGCTAGCCCATACCTTTAATCTTAACTATGGAAGAGGCTTGAGGATGGTAGATCACTTGAGTAGAGGAATTCTCAATTGCAGTGGGCTAAGCCAGTCTGTAAGCATACTAAATTCAGTCCCTAGAAAAAGAACACTGAAGAAATGGGGCAGGAGGGGAGGGGGGCAAATTGGAGAAGTGGACTAGGCTAAATGGGGTAAAAGGGTGCTGGTCAAAGCTCCTGAGTCAAACAGCAGTGGGACCGGTAGACACTGTGCTTCCAGCCAGAGCAAGATAAAGGAGACCTAGTCTTTCTATAAAAAATGGCAGTTCTGTGAAAGTCAAGGATATGTTTATTCAGACATATCCCTTATAGGTAAATAATACAACAATTAGTTTTTGAATGTCCTTTTTAAAATTCAGATTTATGTTTAACTTTACTGGGTATGATATTTTCAGCCACAACCCCATTTCATTTGTTCTTTGAAATGATGTGTTCCAAGACCTGTGGTCTTTAAAAATAGCTGCTGTTAGGTCTTGTGTAATTCTATTTGTGGTTCTGTCATAGTTGAATTGGGGCTTTTTCCTTGTTGCTCTTAATATTTTCTCCTTAACCTGGAATTTTGGAATTTAGATATGATATTATTATCAGTTTTCTTCCTAGGATCCTTTTTTTCAGGTGGTGATCATTGAATTTTTTTGTATTTCTACTTTCCCCTCTTGCTCTAATACTTTAGGACAATTTTCATTAATTATTTCTTGTATTATTGTATCAGTATTCTTTTTGGAAGACTGGAAGTAGGTGACCTGGACTGAAGTGAAACTGGATCATGGTAATAGCTCTGGAGTGAAGATAGAATTACCATTTTTTTGTGTGAAGAGTAACATGTATTCTCCAATCCAATGACATTGCTCTCCAAACAATTCGTCTCTTGGTTCTGGTAATTTTCTTAGATAGCCTCCCATGTCTGGATCATTCTGACTTTTAGAGGAAGCCTCCCCTACCTCCTCTTAATTCTCTTTTATTTCCTATTTATCCTATATGTGTACACAAACACACACAGATATGTGTGAATATATATATGTATATATATATATATATATATATATATATAGAGAGAGAGAGAGAGAGAGAGAGAGAGAGATATGTATATTAATGTGCTTACATGTTGTCTCCTCCATTAGGTTATAAGCTCCTTGAGGGCAAGGACTGTTTTTTTATTCTTTTTGTATTCCTAGTGCTTAGTACACTGTCTAGTACCTAGTAGATACTTAATAAATGTTTATTGATTGATATGTCTATATATGTATATAATATATAGATATATGTATTTATGTATGTATATATGTATATTTGTACAGTCTCCAGGATTTTTGTTTTTGTTTTTTTCATTTTTGCAAGGCAATGGGGTTAAGTGGCTTGCCCAAGGCCACATAGCTAGGTAATTATTAAGTGTCTAAGGCTGGATTTGAACTCAGGTACCCCGGTGCTCTATCCACTGTGCCACCTAGCTGCCCAGCCTCTAGGATTCTTTACCTTGGGCCTACAAAAGATCAATGTCTACCAACTTCCACCAATCTCCCTTTATGATTTCATCTGTTCTCACTGATATAATCTTTTCCATTCAAATGATTTCCATGCCTATACATCAAAATTTAATTTTTCTCCTGCACCCCAGCACATTACCTCTTACCAGCTGGCAGTTCTATAAGTATCTCACACTCACTATGGCCAATATAGAAACCCACACTCATCATGTCAAATATATATGTTTCCTCATACTTACCTCAACTTTCCTATTATTTTTGAGAGCACCACCATCCTCTGAGACACCCCAGGTTGCAGCCTTGGTTTTCACTTTCTCTTACAATTCCTCTGCCCCAAACTAATTAGCAGTCTAATTGGTTGACATCTTCCCTATCCACAACCTTCTCTCCACTCATATTAGCACTATTTTAGGTCAAGCTTTTTTCACCCTTTACCTGGACTATCATAAAAACCTTCTATTGGTCTCCCTGCTTCTAGTGTCCCCTACCCAAAATAACATCCCTAAGCAGCAGGTCTGTTCATCTTATTACTTTACTCAAAATAATTATTTGTGCCATCCTATTGACTCTCACACAAAATGCAGGTAGGTTACTCTCTATTAAGTAAAACCCAATTTCTATCAAGCAATTCTTTAGCATGATATTTAAAGCTCTCCATAACCTAGCACATGCTTGTTTAAGTCACTTCCCCACTCAAGAACCTTCAGTGATTTCTTATTGCCTCTCCAATAAAATAAAATATGGTATTTCAAACTTTTCATAATCTGGTTCTATGCCACCCTTCCAGATATTTTGTGTTATTACCCTTCTCATTTTCTATATTCCAGTAAAATTGGTTTCTTTCCTTTTCCAAAACAAGACATTCAACCTTCTCTCTCTGTGAGAAAGCTCTACCACAGATTGTGTAAGAATAATACAAATTTAGAGACATGTCTATTCCAAATGTCTCTAAATTTGCATATCTCTTTTTTTTTTGAGCTACTGTAAATTTGCTTTGCTCACAGGGCACAGCAACCTCTTTACATAAACTTCCGCCCATGTCTTGATGTATATCTTCTCATAATCTGTACTTTTTTTACTTAACACCTCTTACATGAAACTTTTTCTGATAGATCTAGGTAAAGCATTCTTAACCCGAATTTCCAAGGTTCCGATTTCAGAACATCAACAGATAGATTTCAGGGAATCTGTGAACTTAAATAGGAAAAAATTACATCCAATTGAGATTTGGAAGCTAGGTAGCACAGTGGAAAGAATCCTGGGCTTCAAATCAAGATAACTCATCTTCATGAGATCAAATATAGCCTTAAAAATTTACTAGCTCTATGATCCTGTCCAAGTCCCTTAACCTTGTTTGTCTCAGCTTCCTCATTTCTAAAAATGAGCTAGAGAAGGAAATCACAAACCACTCTAGTATGTTTGCCAAGAAAACCCCAAATAGAGTCATGAAGAGTTGGACATGACTGAAAAATGACTGAACAACAAAATTAATTGAAATTTGACATTTTCTTCAATTATTTAAAAATATGGGGGGGCAGCTTGGTGGTACAGTGGATAAAGTACCAGTCTTAGAGTCAGGAGGACCTGAGTTTATATCTGACCTCAGGCACTGAATACTTACTTAGCTGTGTGACCTTCAGGAAGTCACTTAACCCCACTTTCTTGCAAAAATCAAAAAAGAAATTTAAAAAAATGGCCCTGAGAAAAGGATTCATAGGTTTTACCAGATTGACTGTCAAAGGGGTCATAACACCAAAAAAGGTTAAGAAACTGTGACCTAGTTGTTAGAGTTCCCTCCCTTCTCAGATTGTCTTGTGTTTTATATGTTTTATTCCCCCAGTAGAATATAAATTCTTTGGGGATAGGGATCATTTTCATTTTTGACCTGATATGCCCACTACCCAGAACAGTGGTAATATGGTAGAGTATGGATTGGCTTTCTGCTGCTTGTGCTAATTGGCCTGACAATTAACACAAGAAAATATGATCTCTCCCTCCCAGCACTGTACCATCCATCCATGGAACTACTGGATTACAGCAAACGGAGAAATTTTGAATTCTATGGGAAAGTTCAATCCCCTTGGAATATTCTTTCCAGGGAAGTACATACTGATAATGAAGTTGATGCACACCTTACCAGAGTTTATTTAATGTTTAGGAGAAAAGTGTAGGAGATAAGAGGTATTAGACTGACCACCGAACTAAAGGGCTACAGAATCATTTCGCTAACCTCATTAATGTATGACTGTGAAGCCTGGACAGTCTATCAGTGTAAAGCCAAGAAATTGAATCATTTTCATTCAAAATGTCTTAGGAAGATTCTGAAGATCACTTGGCAAGATAAGGTACCAAACACTGAGTTCCTTTCTTGAACTGAACTGCCAGGCATTCAAACACTACTGCAGTGAACACAACTCTGATGGGCTGGTCAATGCCAGGAGTATGGATGTCTAAAAGATTATTTTACAGAGAACTCAAACAAGGTAAAAAGAAGCAGTATAAGGCTACACTCAAGGTCTTTCTGAAGAATTTTGGACTCAATTATGAGACATGGGAGACATTGGGGGATTGCCCAGCATGATGGGTCCACATCCAAGAAGGCACTGTGCCCTTTGAACCTGTGGTAGAGCCTTCTAAGCTTGTTTTGATGCTATCTTGACCTGGCCATAGCAATGTCATTTTGGTATTCTTCTACCATAAAAGACAACAATGAAACCATCACAATTGTTGATCCTACTACACAGTTCCAGCCTTATTTCACTTTATTCTTCTTCATGCACTATACATTTATTTCAGTCAAACTAACCACCTTGCTCTTCCCTCTCCATCCCCTATGTTCATGTCTTTTGAATAGAGAGCCCCCTATACCTGGGCTATGATTTTTCAGCTTTTCTCAGAATTCTGACCTTCTCCTAAGGCTCAGTTCAGGTGACTCTATGAAACTTTCCCCATTCCATCTGTTGTTAGCATTTTCTCACCCCTCAAATTACTGTTTATCTACTAATGGAGGAACATATTAAAACTCTCCATAGGCTATGAGCTTCTTGAGGGCAAGGACTCATTCATTTTTTCTTTTTTATCCCCAGATTTAGCATAATACTTTGTATATGATAAGCCCTAAGCAAATATTTGTTAGATAAGGAAACTGAGGCAGACAGAGGTTAAATGACTTGCTAAAGATCACACTGCTAGTAAGTGTTTGAGGCTGAATTTGTGCTCAGGACTCCCTGATTCCAAATCCAGCTCTCCAACTTCTGTGACATTTAATGACTCTTATATAGGGTTTCATAGTTACAAAGCAATTCAGGTTATTTTGGTTCTCACCAAAAACTCTATAGAACTCATTTTTAATTTAATACTCAGTTTGAAGAAGAGGAAAGTAAGTCTCAGAAAGCATAAAAGTGGGAAATTATCAGGAATGTATGCCTATAGCTGCTCCTCATTGGGAAACCCCCCACAATATCTTGAAACAATATATTAAAACCAATCAGTCAACAAGTGTTTATTAAAAATCTACTTTGACACTACAGAAGGAAGAGAAGAAAATTCATTCTTGACTGGAAGGCTTATTATGTGCCAGACTCTAAATGACAGGGAGGCAAAAACTAGGTGAAAGACAATAAATCCTTGTCTTCAAGGGGTTTACACTCTAAGGAGCTGAGACAGCACATAAAAAAGGAACTGAAAATAGGGGACAGTTGTACTCTGGGGAATGTTGTCAAAACTAGTTCTCTTCCTCCTATTCTATATTAACTTCTATTTATTTTGGCTACATTTATATATGTATATATTTCCTTCAGTTGAATTAGAAGACTTGTTCTACAAACTTCTCCAGCTGCTTTCCCTCTCTGGAACTTCCCTTAGTAACCTGAGACCTTTTTACCCTGGAACATCCACTCATTATATTGTAATAGGGGAAATATTGGACAGAGAAATATAATCTGTTCCCTCTTTTCTGACTTTACATTATTATACATTTGACATTGATCTCAATCCTCTTCCTCAAGGCATTGCCCCACTAGGCAAGGATTTATAAATCCCTGCCCTCAGGCACAACACAAGCCCTTCTCAACAATAACAATGGATCCCTACTCAAGCCTGAAAGGGTTAAGTCATTGAGCCCCTCATCTACTTATTCCTCATTTTTGCTCTTTGAGCTACCCCTTTCATTTACAGGCCTCTAATTACCCCATCTTCCTGCTCCTTTAAAAGCTCACTTTCTCTTAAGTAGAAGTGAGCCTTTGGGAAGTCAGCCTGCCCTTGGAGAGTGTGATCCCTACAAATAAACTCTCATTCCCCTATACCTTTCCTTACTGCTCATCTCATGGCTGCCTACATTACTGCTTAAGGGGTCTGCTGATTCCAGCTACCCTAACTGCTAACTCGTGCTTCTGCTAACCACAGTAATAAGGAAATAAACCTTTTTTTTGGTCCCTAAATACTTCTGGGGCAAAGATGGTCTTTTATGGGAATTCATACACATATACCAGAACTCCTGAAGCCTTTAGTGGAAAATGTGGCCACATGTAAAAATTCACTTAACATATAGAATCTTAGGGAATTCTAGGAAGATGGCAGGGAGAGTATGTCAGAAAATTCCAAATTCTCCAAATTTCTTTCACCAAGTCAAAGAAGACACCTCTCAGGGTGAAAGTAGAATAGCAAAACCAAACAAAAACTGGCAGAACAAAGTTCCTTTGGGGACAGATCAGAGGTCTAGTGTTCCTTCTGGACCTACCAGAAAAGACCTAAAGAAAGTTCCCAGGACCGAGATTCCTCAACTGAGTGAAGCACAAACTTATCCAGACTAGCTCCCTGAAACAGAAAAAGCAAACCTTAAGGTTGGGAGTCTCAGTCACAGGAATTTCTAGGACAGTGCGAAGAGTTGGGCTTCTGAGTAGGGGAAGAGAGAGAACCTGTTCTGATAAAGAATGCCAGATTCAGCTGTGCAATGAGACATAGTCTAGTATAGGAGGAAACCCTCACATGTGCAGAGTACAGAGGCAATGGTGAAGGATGCTGTTGGCTGTCGACAGGTACAAGAGAACTGAGTTCTTGGTTTTGGTCCCAGGCCAGAGGGGAGAACTGAAGGTTGTAGCTCTCAGGGAGTAAGATCATTTCCAGTACAGCTGAGGCTTGAAGGGGGAAAAGGGGTACATGGTTTGGGCCCATGAGGTCAAAGACACCCCCTCCCCAACACACACATACTGCAGGGCTAAAGTTGAATATAAGAAAAAACTGCTTTAAAAAATCCAAAAACTGAGCAGGCTAAGGAAAAAGAATCCAACTATAGACAATAACTATTGAAATAGAGAAGCCTAGGGGTGACTAGGTGGCATAGTGGATAAAGCACCGGCCTTGGAGTCAGGAATACCTGGGTTCAAATCCGATCTCAGACACTTAATAATTATCTAGCTGTGTGGCCTTGGGCAAGCCACTTAACCCCATTTGCCTTGAAAAAAACCTAAAAAAAAAAAAAGAAATAGAGAAGCCTGGAGTTTGTCTTCAGAAGATGCTGAAATGAAAAAAAGTCTCTTCTCCAAAGAGTAGCATCAATTGGCTAACTGTTCAAAAAAGAAGCATAGAGGAATCCAGAGCATCCTAAAAAGTCAAATAAGGGAGATTGAGGAAAAGGTAAGGAAAATAAGCACAATTCAAGAAAAACAAGAAAATCATGAAAAGAAAGTAAATCAATTGGAAAATGAGATTAAGAATATTAAGGAAGAAAATGATTCTTCAAAAATTAGAATAGAGCAAAAGAAAGTCAATGAAGTTATAAGAAATGAAGAAATATTAAAACAAAATATAAAGAGTGAAAAAATAGAAAAGATGAAAGACCTCACAAAAAAACCCAATAGATTTGGAGAACAGCTCAAGATGACAAAATAATCAAGACTACCTGAAAGCTACAATAAAAAAAAAAGAAAGAATGGAGCAGTTAGGTGGTACAGTAGATAGAACACCAGCCCTGGAGTCAGGAGGACCTGAGTTCAAATCCAGATACTTAATAATAACATTGGGCAAGTCACTTAACCCTAATGTCTTGCAAAAAGCAAAAAAAAAAATCTTGATACAATAATACAAGAAATAATCAAAGAAAATTATCCTAACTGTTAGAACAAGAGGAAAAAGTAGAAATAGAAAAAAATTCACCTACTACAACCTGAAAGGGATCCCAGGAGGAAAACTAACAAGAATATCAGAGCTAAATTCCAAAACCTCAGGTTAAGGAGAAAATATTAAGAGCAAACCAAAAAACCCAAACAATTCAAATATTGTAGAATCACAATTAGAATTACACAAAACCTAGCAGCAGCTACCTTAAAAAACCCACAGATTAAAAAACCCCCCACAGATATTGGAATATAACATATCAAAGAACAAAAGAAGTGGAGTTGCAGCTGAAAATATTATATTTAGCAAAGTTAAGCATAATTCTAAACAAAAAAGTGGATATCCAGTGAATTGCCAGACTTTCAGGATTTTGAGGCAAAAAGATTTGAACTTAATAGAAACATTGACATACAAGAGCCAAAAGAAATGTAAGATAAACATCAAAGCCTAATTATAAGGGGCTCAATAAGGAAAAATTATTTGCTACCTATAAGTGGAAGTCCAAGATTGTAATTAATCATTGGATAGTTGGAAAGAAAGATGGGGGTAGAGCTAGTAGGATGCGATTCTTTTTTTTATGACTGATATTTTATTTTATGTAATTTTTCCAATCACATGTTATGAAAATTTTTCAACATCCATTCACTTGCATATTTATGTTAAACAATTTTCCCCCACCCTCCCTTCCCACTGTCATCCCCTCAGCTCCCAACAATCTAATGAATGTTGTATTGTACATTTGTGTTTTACATGTTATATTAGTCAACTAGCATATGAAGAATTAGGTCTAAGTGAAAAAGAAAACTATGGGATAGGAGGAAAAACAAAAATAAAATTTTAAAAAAGTGTACATAATGTTCATTCAGATTCTGAGATTTTCTTGTGTATTTTTTTTAAAAAAAACATGGATGGTGGTGCCCATAACAGATCTCCCAGGGTTGTCCTAATCTCTGAACTGCTGAGAGAAGCAACATCCATCATAACTGATCAACTCACAATGTTGTTATTAATGTGTACAATGTTCTCTTGTTTCTACTCCCTTTGCTCATCATCAGCTCTGACCATTCTAAAGTTTCTGACCATTCATGGTTTCTGGTACAATAGAACTACATAACATTCATGTACCTTAACTCATTTAGCCATTCTCCACTTGATGGGCATCCCCTCAATTTCCAATTCTCTGCCCCTACAAAAAAAATATTTTGGAACATGTGAAACTTTTCCCATTTTTTTTTTTTACGATTTCTTCTGGGTATTGGTCTAGTATTGGTATTGCTATGTCATAGGCATGATCAGTTTTATTGCTCTTTGGGCATAGTTCTGTTTTTGCTCTCCAAAATTGTTGGATTAATTCACAGCTCCAAGAATGGAATTTTTAAAGGTAAAATGGGTTAGGTAAAGACTTCTTTTAAAAGTTAATAACTTTACCTAAAAAAAAAAAATGTGGGGCAGCTAGGTGGTGCAGTGAATAGAGCACCGGCCCTGGAGTCAGGAGTACCTGAGTTCAAATGTGACCTCAGACACTTAATAATTCCCTAGCTGTGTGGCCTTGGGCAAGCCACTTAACCCCATTGCCTTGCAAAAACCTAAAAAAAAAAAAAGTTACCAACTTATACAAATGAGATCTGAGAAGAACAATTGATATAAAGGAATTAGATGAGGAAGGAAAGCCGATAGTTCTGGAAACCTAATCTTATCAGGAATGGGTAAAAGAGGGAACAATACATACATGCATACATACATGTGTATATATAACTATAAAGTATTCTAAATTCAGAAAGAAATAAGGGGAGATGTAGAGAGGGTAAGGGAACAGGACAAGAGGTTATAAAATGGAGGTGTATAGAAGCGTATGTAGATTAATAGGGAGAGACCTGGAGAAGGGTGTGAAAGGAGGGATTCTTTGAAAGGCAGTAGACTTGATGTGATTTGCTACATAATTTAAAAAAGTAAACAGTGTAAAATGGAAATTCCTGATTTTATAGAATCCTTTTTTTATGTTGTGCTGTGTGTATGAAAAAGTTCTTTTTATGTTCTTTTTCAATTCAAAATGGATAAAAATTTTAAAAAATAAAATTAGTAAAATAAAAAAAGAAAGGCAGTGGATTAAGAAAGAGTAAAGTAGTGAGTAGAAGTAGAGGATAAAAATGAGAGAAAGAAATAAATTAAACATGTATTCAAGTGTGTATATATGAATATATTTTTAAATCTATGGATACATATGGGTGTATATGTGTATGGGAATACATATTTGATATATGTATGTATGTGTAAATATATGTGTGTGTGTGTGTGTGTGTGTGTGTGTGTGTATGTATCCTTGTTTAATTCCAGCCATCCTAGGGGGGAGGTGGGGAAAAAAAATAAATACAGCAGAGAACAGAAGAAAATCTACAAGAAAGCAAAAAGATGGACAGTTTTATTTTTAGTTTTTTTTTAGTTTTTTCAAGGCAATGGGGTTAAGTGGCTTGCCCAAGGCCACACAGCTAGGTCATTATTAAGTGTCTGAGGCCAGATTTGAACTCAGGTACTCCTGACTCCAAGGCTGGTGCTCTTATCCACTGTGCCACCTAGCTACCCCTACATAGAAGGACAGTTTTCAACATAATATTTACTACTTATGTAGGCTTTCTTGAATTCAAGATTTATTATTTTATATTATGAATCCTATTATGGTTTGCTGCACACATGACATTGCTTTCTTTTTCTTTGGTAAAATAAAAAAATAGATTAAAAATAGATTGACAACCCAAAAGAATTTAGGACCAAAAAGAAAAAAGATTTATCACGTGGTCAACAGAAGCTACAGGAGTGAGAATTGGGGATTATCAGTAAGGGTAGCTGGAGCAGAATTCTTCATCAGGGTATATAAATTAAAAGGAAGGGTATAAGGGGCATGAAAGTTTATTTTGGGATCAAGCACCACAAAGAATGGGCTGGCTTTACAAAGGGAGAACATGCTTCAACTGAGGAAAGAGTGAATTTTTAAAGGGGAAGGAAGATGAGGTAATTAGGGATATGTAGATGAGAGGGTAGTAGTTCAAAGAGATGAGTTAAAGAAGAATATGTAGATGAGGGGTATAGCTGGAAGAGCAAAGATGAGGTAATTGAGGACTTGTAGATAAGTGAGGGTATCCTTTGTATTGATTTTATGCTTGAGGGCAGAGGCAGTAACTTAACCTCAACTTTTGTTTTATTTTATTTATTTTTTTTTTTAGATTTTTGCAAGGCAAATGGAGTTAAGTGGCTTGCCCAAGGCCACACAGCTAGGTAATTATTAAGTGTCTGAGGCTGGATTTGAACCCAGGTACTCCTGACTCCAAGGCCGGTGCTTTATCCACTGCCACCTAGCTGCCCCTGTTTTATTTTTATTTTTTTTACAAGGCAATGGGGTTAAGTGACTTGCCCAAAGTCACTCAGCTAGATAATTATTAAGCATCTTAAGGTCGGATTTGAACTCAGGTCCTCCTGACTCCAGGGCAGGTGCCCTATCCACTGCGCCATCAAATTATCCTTTAACCTCATCTTTGTTGAGTCCCACTTCTGGACTCCCTCAATCTTCCCCAGGTGAAAATTGGAGGATGGGGGACAAGGATGACAAAGGAGACTGGGCTGTTTGCCTATATTGTTGCCTATGGGCAGGTACTGAGTTAAGATAAAAGATTTAGCCTCAACTGATCAAAAACTGAGATTAGGTCAGGTCTACCCCACCTAGTTCTAAATTAACCTAGGGTTAATAATTCTCCTGTTTTGCATGCTCAAGAAAGTAGCCTTCTTGCTCATTAGTATAATGAGCAGGTTGGGAAAACATATGGGGTTGAATGTAACAATTAGATTTGTGACCCCAGCCAATGATTGGCAAAAAGGGGCAGGAACAAAGCCTTACAAAGTGTATAAAAAAATCTAGCATTTCAGGGCAGCTAGGTGGCACAGTGGATAGAGCACTGGCCTTGAAGTCAGGAGTACCTGAGTTCAAATATGACCTCAGATGTGTTTAATAACTACCTAGCTGTATGACCTTGACAAGTCATTTAACCCCAATGTCTTGGAAAAAAAATCTAACATTTCCTGAATTCCTTGCCCCTCTCCCACCTTGAGAGAGGTGTGCCATTTAAGATGACCTCAGGGAAGCGATGCCATGACAAGTACATGAATTGGATTTGAGTGAGGGGATGCTGTGTTAAGTCATAAGCCTTACTTTTTCCTCCAGAGTATCTGGGCCCAATGGCCAGATATGAATCAGAACAACTGGAGATGGTCCTGGATGAGAGGCAATATGGGTTAAGTGACTTACCCAAGGTCACATAGCTAGTAAGTGGCAAATGGATTTGAACTCCCACCCTTTGAACTCCAAAATCAGTGCTCTACCCACTGTACCACCTAGCTGCCACCATCACTGACAATATTTTGAGTGCAAATGTTTTGTCTCACCAGTCTTTTCTTATAGTGATGTGACTCTTCACTTCAATGGCACAGATGTCTCCAAGTCTGCTCAGGTGAGTCTTGTCCATGTTCTCCACAAGTTTATCACATGAGATTCTCCTAATAGGCTGGGAGGCTTTCTTTGCATTTCCATGTTATCACATGTATATTAATGGACCATATAGGCTATTAGTTTGTCTCACTTTCATCAAGCTGTTGAAGAAAAAATCTTAATACTCTATTCTTCTTTGGGCATAAATCTGTGATAAATAATCTTTATTAATTTAGCATTACTCTAATATCTAAGCATTTTGAGTCTTTAGAATGTCCAAACTAGCATAATTCTCTTTAAAATTTATAGGAATCTTAAGGAAAATTAGAATATTGTTTTGAAAAGGGTTCTATGTGAACAAAAACATAATGTTTTTTTATGAATACAGAAAACCTGGAAACTAAAGCAGTGTCCATCAATGAAGGAATGATTGAATAATTTGTGCTGTATGAATGTGATGGAATACAATTGTATTATAAGAAATAAGAAAATAGATGATTTTCAAGAGACAAACATTTCTTTGACAAAATTCCAATTCCTTATTTCTTATTCCCAACCTCCTTAACACTCCCACTTCAAAGTCCCAACCAAATATGAACTACATCTTTCACTGTACCCTCTGTCTCATAGGAAATGAATTTACCTTCATTTTAAATCTTTTCCTCTACCATGTCTTACATCTGAGACTCCATCCATCTACCACTGAGACTTGTTTCTCCTTGATGCCATCAACTCCTTAGACACCCTTTCCAAAACTGACTATTCTTTCACTCAATCCCCTTGACTTATTGGTAAAGGAAAGGAAGTTAGAATATTTCTTATGGTCCATTGCCACCACCATCTCTCAATAATTTTTTCTCTTTTTGAGATACATAGAATCCATCTCTTCCACCCAATCAAAATACTAGTAGTTATTGCATATAAACCTCTAGTTTATGCCCTTTCTTACTCAATGAGTCTGACCCTTAGTTCACAATCTTTCCTCTTCATCTACTGCCCTTGAATTAGGGGACTTCAACATACATCTTGACACTCCCTCCCATGCCCTAACCTCTAATATTTGTTTTTCTCCCTAAAAGGATTATGTTCAGTTTATTGTTGTCTTTTTCTGAATTTGTCTTTGTCTTCCCTGCCATTATAGTAGCTTGTAATGATCAAGTTCTTTTCTGTTGTTAGCTCATTTTTTCAGCCTATTTTTTGACTTTGCATTTTATATTAATATTGGGCCCTTCTCACCTGGAGGTGAGGAGGTATTGTTCCAACTTCCAGAATTTTTCATGCTGCTGTTTCCAGAGTTTTTCTTGGAGGTCTGCAAGTTTTTGCTACTTCCTAGTTCTTGTGGGTCTTCTAGGAGATGTGAATCACTACTCTCCTAGTCTCTGCTCTAGATTTTATCCGAGAAAATCCCCGGCTCTTCTGCAGCCACAGGTGTTAGCACTCCTCTTGGGCCTGAAACTGTGGTCAGATCCTCATACTTTTGCAATCACATTCTTCTCCACCCTGGGGCTGAGACCTAGAACTACATATGAACAATAAAGTGGGCAGCTAAGTGGTATAGTGGATAGAGCACCAGCCCTGGAGTCAGGAGGACCCGAGTTCAAACCTGGTCTCAGACACTTGTCACTTAGCCCTAATTGCTTCCCATCCTGTTGGCCACTGGACCATATGGCTGTGGAGGAGAAAGTGAGACTGGGGACTTAGTACAGTACCCCCTCACTCACATCCAATTCACTTACATATCATGGCATCACCTCTATGATGTCATAGTCTTCTCTGATAACAAAGATTTGCCATCATCAGATTTGCCAGCTATACCCAGTGACAACAAAGAATTCCATGTTATCTTTCTACCCAGTTTTCAGAACCCCTTAACTATCTCTGAGCTGAGAATTTCAAAAATTGTTGCTGTTTCATTGTCAGAACTTCCTCCAAGCCATTGTTCTCTAGTCTTACCTCCTACTCCAGTACCACAGACCTCTCCTAGTAACCTCCTAAGTTGTTTTACACTGGAAAAGTGACTTTTTGCTTTGATCTTTTTTTTGGCTTTGCTATTCCAAAATTTGATTTAAGGAGTTATTTTAAAGCTATTTGGGGGGGGGGGGGATGCTGGGAGAGTTCAGTTGAGTTGTTGTCTGAACTTCATCTTCCTCTCACTCTCTTAAACCTTACAATCCAACTTCAGTTTCATCATCCAACTGAAATTGCTCTCCTCAAGGTTACCAATGATTTCCCAATTGGCCTTTTCTCAATCCTCATTCTCTGAAGTTTCTAACACTGTCAATCACTCTCTCCCCTTAATATTCTCTTCTCTTTAGATATTTTGTGACATTACTCTATCCTAGTTCTTACTGACTGATGCTTCTCAGTTTTCTTCTGGCTCTAATTGTGCTTCTCCCACAGGGCTATGACTCTGGACCTTCTCTTCTCCCTCTTTTCTACTTCACTTAGAGATCTCATTAGCTCCCAAGGTTTTAATTATCATTCCTAAACTGATTATTCTCAGATCTAACTATCTTACCCTTAACCTTCCAGCTTAACTTCAGTCTTGAATCTCTAACTGTCTTTCTGACATCTTAAATTTAATCTGTTCAAAATGGAATTATTTTTTTCCTACCAAATCCTTTCCTCAGCTGAATTTTCCTATTATTGTCAAGGGTGCCACCATCTGTGTGATCCTCAACTCACTATCTCTCACCCCTATATCCATCAGCTGCTAATTCAACTTTTACATCATCTCTTGAATATTCTCTTCTCTCCTGACATTGCCACCACCCTAGGGTATAGGCCATCATAACCTCATACCTGAATTAATGCAATAGCCTAGTGGCTGGTCTCCCTGTCTCCAGTCTTTTCCACCTTAGTCTATCTTCTACTCCGCTATCAAGGATATTCCTAAAATGTAGATTGGACTCTGTCACCTCCTTATTTAATAAACTTTGGCTCCCTTTCATTTCCAGCATCAATTATAAAATCCTTTATTTGGGTTCTAGAGCCCTTCAGATCTGTTGCCTTTACTTTTCCAATCTTCTTATACCCTCTGCCCCACTCTGCCTTATACTCTACAATCTAGTAACTTGAGCCTCCTCTCTGTTCTTCAAACAAGACACTCTACCTCCCAATTCCAGGCATTTTTCTCTCAGTTAAAAACCCCATTTCTTTTTCCTATCTCCTTTTAATTCCAGTATCCTCCCTTTATTGATTATCTGCAGTTTATTCGGTATAAATCTTGTTTATATACAGTTATTTGCATGTTAATTCCCTCAGACAATGATCTCTTTGAGAATAGGTACTGATTTTTGCCTTTCTTTATGTCCCAGCACCTAGCACAGTGTTTGGCTATTGAATAATAATAAATAATGGTTATTAATTGACTTGCCAATAATCTAAAATATAAAGAAAATTTATGCATACATTTCATATATATTTGTGCATATATCTATGTCATCGGCATCTTCATGTCTATATCTGTATCATCTATATCTACATTGTCCATCCCACTCTGTCTCATAATCTTAGTCAAAGATATTTTTCAGACTCCTATTGTTTTCTTAGTGAATAGGTAGGACAAATTCTCTTAAGGGATCACATATTCTCTACAATGGGGCTTGAGTCAACTAGAACATTGTAATCCATAAACAGAAGCATCCAGAGGATGCTTTTTTAAATTTACATAATTATTTATAGGGAAACTGTGTTTGACTCTGCTGAATCTCTTCCATGATAGCATCTAATTAATACCTTTCTTGAACACACCTGTTTGATGCCTTGCTTGCTATTAACCAATCATCTTATAAAGTTTTTTTTCTTTTGCTATATCTTTTAAGATTCTTGTGTAAATTGACCCATGCACTTTGTTAGAGAAGAGGCTTCAGAGGAATATTTTATTAGATGACCAACATTTTTACCATCAACAGATGATAAGCAGAAGATTCTTGTTTTCTCTGCTTTTTTCAGTTGATCGTTAGATGGTAAAGATGTCATCTGGTGTAAAAAGATCAAATGACTTGCTTAGTTTTGCTGACTTATTCTGAGTTCTTTAAGTTCCCTAACTTCTTGACCTCCTCCTGATATGGGGTCTTGATTGACCCCAGCTTCCCTAATGCAGTTTTTTTGATCTGAAAAAAGGTCCCAGCTGAATGTAGAGGGTGCCTCTCAGACTTGGTGGTTGCCTAAGACCATTCAAGTCATCCTACCTCGAATCCCCATAACTTGGTGACATGTAAAACAGGACCCTTTTCCATTTGGGGAGTGACTGGAGATGAGGAGAGTGAAGTCCAGAAAAGCTAACAGTGTTTCCTCATCTGTAAAACAGGGCTGATAATAATAGAACTTAACTACCAAGGTTGTTGTGAGGATCAAATAATATCATATTATCAAAGTGTTTAGCACAAAGTCTAACTGTGTATCCTTGCTGTGTTGTAACATAGTAAACATTTGTTCAACGATTCACAAGTTTCTCGTTTCATTTCAGTATCCAATCTGAATTAAGAGCTGGGACTTGAGCAACTTCAATGTCCCCTATGGAATATCACTTGTGAAAAAACCTAATTGTTCTCTTCAAATACCCTTATCAGGAAATACCCTCAACATGGGCACAAATTTTCAGTAAACATTTAAATATATGGGAGAAAAGGTATATAGGCTGGTTTTTATTGTTGTTCTCTTAGCCTTTTGGGCTAACAAAATCCAAATAGGTGTCTCTGGACCAGCCCCATATAAAAAAGGGCTCTACATCCATACATCCAAACAATTAGAACAGTGAGGTTAGGAATAGGAGTGTAGCTGATTGGGGTGGAACAATAAAATGAAACTATGTAAGTAATTCTAAACTTTGTTTTCAAAGCTACCCTGCTTTTCTGCTTCTTTCGGTGTTTTCTTTTGTTCTCCACTGTGCACTTTATATTATTTTTTCTCCCTCCCTCTCCACCCCACCCTAAAGGTTCCAATTAAACACATATACACATATATGTATGTATCTATGTATATGTGTGTGTGTGTATTCCATACTATACATACTTCAATAAGTTCTTTTTCTGAAGGTGGATAACCTTTTCGCAGTTGATATGAGTATATATGATACTCAAAATGAATTCTCATTCAAAATTGTTCTTTATATTATTATGTATAATATCTCTTGCTACTGTTTTCACTTTTCATTATTTCATGCAAGTCTTTCCATGTTTTTCTAAAATCAATCAGGTCATCATTTCTCATAGCACAGTTGTATTGCCTCATTATTTTTACTCCACCTAATTAATATGATATCTCAAAGTTGTTTTAATTTTCATTTCTTGAATCAATAATGATTTAAAGCATTTTTCAAATGACTACATATAGTTTTTATTTTTTTCATTAAAATACTATCCAATCATATCCTTTGGTTAACTGGGAAATGACTCATATTTTTATAAATTTGTTAAAGTTCTTTACATATTTGAGAAATGAGACTTCTATCTGAGAAATTGCCTATCAAAAAAAATTCCCCTAATTTTATGCTTTCTTTCTAATCTTAAGTGCATTGGATTTATTTGTACAAAACATTTTGATTTCATATGATCAATATTATCCATTTTATATCTCACATTGCTCTCTATCCATAAGTCTATCCTATCCATAAGATAATATGTTCCATGTCCTTCTAATTTTCTTGTGATATCTCCTTTCATATTTAGGTTATGTATCTATTTTGATTCTGACTTGGTGAATAGTTTAACAGATTGATCTATATCCAATTCCCCAGAAATCTTTTTTTTATACCAAATGATGAATTCTTATCACCAAAACTTAAATCTTTACATTTGCCAAACTACAACATTACTATCAGCATTTACTACTGTGTATTGTAGGTCTACTCTGTTCCACCAATCTACCTTTCTATTTCTTAGCCAGTACCAGATAATTTTGACAATTATTACCTGATAATATAGTTTAAGATCTGATCTAAAAATCCTTCATTTATTTTTTTTAATTCTTGACCTTTTGTTTTTTTCCCAAATTAATTTTGTAGTTTTCCTAACTCACCAAAATAATTTTTAGTAATTTAATGGGATGGCATTGAAGAAATAGGTTAGGTAACATTGTCATTTTTATTATATTGACTTGGCAGGCACATTCCTAGGTATTTTAAACTGTCTAGAGCTGTTTTAAGTGAGATATCTCTTTCTATCTCTTCTTGTAGGGTTTTGTTGTTGCTATATAAAAATGCTGATGATTTATGTGGAATTGTATATCCTGCTACTTTGCTAAAAATAAGAAACCTTCAAGTTCTAAGAACTTGTCAAATCCTCTTCTTTTCATTACCATGCTTCGCTGCCTGGGAGGAGGAATGAGACAAAGGAGTCCATTTGATGCAATAGACTGTTATATGGAAGTCTACCAGATTGTTTCAGTAAATTTCATAGCTATTAAGAGTGAAGAATTCTGCAAATCAGAATTCTGAAGGATAAACTTTTGCTAATAAATTCATTGGCTCCACACTTTGGGGGGGAATAAAAGGAGTGAAATGGAGAATTATGAATGAGGGAATCACCAATGAAAAGGAAGGAATCCAACCACAGGATGAAGGTTCAGAGAACAGACTAAAGGGATTTCCTGTTTTTGACAATTTAAAGGCTAAAGGGTAGGGTATATATTCCAAATCCACACTGAAAGGAAGCACAGTTTATTAGATAGAAAGTCAAGAAGACCAACATTCAATCCTTCCTCCTACACATATTGAGCACATTTTTGATAATTGCTTAGCCTCTTATTGTTACCACACAACTTTCTAAAAATTCACAGAGAAGATTTCCTAAATGGATGAAATCAGTGATTCAGTTGTTGCTTTTTAAAATTGCTATCATATGTATAGACATCTTTCAAAATGTAGGTTAAGAGATATAACTGTGGAATGTACAGGAAGGAAAGGACAGTAGAGAGAAAGGAAACAGGGAACAGGATATTGGGGTAGTCAGAACACCTTCAGGTGGTCAAATAATATTCTACACCCTGGAGAGAAAGGTGTTTTAATTCATTAATCACCTGATCTTCTGCTGTTCATGTAACAGTAGAAAGCAGAATGATTTAGATGAACTTCAATATAATTCTGAATTCACTACTACTACTCCCACACCAACTTATTTTTTAGGTTTTTTTTTTCAAGGCAATGGGGTTAAATGGCTTGCCCAAGGTCACACAGCTAGGGAATTATTAAGTGTCTGAGGTCACATTTGAACTCAGGTACTCCTGCCTCCAGGGCCGGTGCTCTATCCACTGTGCCACCTAGCCGCCCCCCCCACACACACAAACTTTCATGTGATTAATTAATCAATAAATTAATTAGCCAGATAAGAGTCATATCACCTTGTTTGGCTGACAAATAGTGCTGAGACTTTGTGCATATGGTAGTTGGTCAGTCAACAAGCATTTATTAGGCAACTACTGTGTACCAGACACTAAGCTAAAGTATTGGAGATACAAAGAAAGTTAAAAGACAATTCCTGCTCTCAAGGAACAGTCTAATGGAGAAAACAATGTGCAAATAATTGAACAAAAAATGAACAGGATAAATTGGAGATAATACACAGAGACAAGGCAAAAGTATTATTAGAGATCAAGATCGGCTTCTTGTAGAAGGTAATAGATGGGGTGGCTAGGTGGCGCAGTGGATAGAGCACCGGCCCTGAATTCAGGAGTACCTGAGTTCAAATCTGACCTCAGACACTTATTAATTCCCTAGCTGTGTGGCCTTGGGCAAGTCACTTGACCCCGTTTGCCTTGCAAAAAAAACGTTAAAAAAAAAAAAAAAGAAGGTAATAGACACAAATCTTTATTTAATCACTTACTGAACAATTTTGCCTTGGGCAAATAATGGATTTTGAACCAGATATTTCAATCGATCATGCAATTCATAGATATGGTTTTTTTGCCTAGACATGAACAGCCAAAGCCTTTGTGGTTCAATCATTTCAGTCATATGACTTTGTGACCCCATTTGGAGTTTTCTTAGCAAAGATACTGGAGAGGTTTGTCATTTATTTCTCCGGCTTATTTTACAGATGAGGAAATTTAGGGAAAAGAATTAACAGACTGCTGAGGGTCATAGAGATGGAAAGTGTCTGCAGCTAGATTTGAAGTTCAAATCAGGTCAGGTGCTCTATCCATTGTGTCACTTAATTGCTCCACAGCTAATGCTTATTTAAATTCTTTCCTCAGGGCAGCTAGGTGGCACAGTGGATAGAGCACTGGACCTGGAGTTAGGAGTACCTGAGTTCAAGTCCAGCTCCAGACACTTAATAATTACCTAGCTGTGTGGCCTTGGGCAAGCCACTTAACCCCATTGCCTTGCAAAAAAAAACAAAAAACAAAACTAAAAATAAATTCTTTCCTCAACAAAAATGCTGCAATAATTATTTTTTAACATATAGGTTCTTTCCCTTTCCTTTTTATCTCTCTATGAGTATATTCCTAGTAGTATATTGTTGGGTTAAAATATGTGCAGTTTAGTGATTTTTTTTTTGGATAATTATAAACTGATTTCCAGAATAGTTGGACTAATTCTTTCTACATCTCCTCCAATAATTCTCATCTTCCATTTTTGTTATCTTTGTCAATATGATGGCCATGAGATGACATATCAGGTTTACTTTAATTTTTGTGTCTAATTATAAATGATTTGAATAGTTTTAAAACTATGTTTATTGATAGTTTGTCTTCTTTTGAGAATTGTATATTTATAAACTTTGACCATTTATCTATTGGAGAATGTATTCTTATGTATTTAATAAATTCTTCCCCTCTCTCCATATATGTGGGTATGTGTATATGTGCATACATATGTGCATATATGTATCTCTTATCTAAATATCCTAAAACTTTATCAGAGAAGCTTGTTATAAAGTTTTGCCCTAGTTAACTTTTTCTTCTGATTTTAACTGTACTGATTTTATTTTTATAATATTTCCAAATGCAGCCTTAACCAGGATAAAGTGTAATAGAAAAATATTTAATAAAATAAGTTAAAATGTAATAAAGCATAAATAATAATCACATTTTAAAGTTCAGTTAATACGCACCCTGCAGGTATATATACATACAGATTGTCAACCCATTTTTATTTGAATTTAATACCAAAGTCCTAGATCAAGATTCAGCAAAGGAGATTAAGGAGTGGTCAGGCAAGTAAGAGGAGAACCAGGAGAGACCAGTATTATCAAACTCTAAAGAAAAGATAATATCCAGAAGACAGTGATTGCCAAGGATTCTCAATGAGAGGACTGCAGGTGATGCAGATCTGAGCCTCTCTGATTGTGAAGGGCGAACATAAACACTTAGCACTACTCAGTGTATGCAACAGGTGTATAATTCACCCCTTTGCAATCAGAGGTGAGACTCTGGCACCCAGTAGACATTAAATATTGCCTGAGGGGGTAGCTAGGTGGCACAGTGGATAGAGCACCGGCCCTGGAGGCAGGAGGACCTGAGTTCAAATCCAACCTCAGACAATAATTCCCTAGTTGTGTGGCCTTGGGCAAGCCACTTAACCCCACTGCCTTGCAAAAAAAATAAAATAGTTATTGACTGAGAAGAAGAAGGAGGAGGTATTCTGGGAAGAAGGCAGAGTAGGTCAGAAAATTCCAACCTTTCCAGATTTCCTCCATCGAGTCAACATAATACCTCAGAATAGAGTGAGATAAAACAAACAAAAATAGCTTTAGAATAGCATTCTTTCTTGGACTATAGAAGATCCTTGAAACATTTCTGGGCTGTCTCCTTGAAAGCCCAAGATGCAAGCAAGCCCTAGGGGCAGCCTTTTAGGAGGTAGCCTCAGCCACAGGGATTTTAACCTCTGGACAGTGTGGGGAGTCCTCGTCCAATTGAAGGAAAAGAGGAAATGTCTGCTGATAAGGCATCCTAGATTTCCTATGCAAGTGAGACAGGGACAGGAGAGAGAGCCAGCACACACCTGGTGAGTATCCCTTGCTGATTGATGAACTAAGGAGAACTGAGTTCTTGATCTTGGTCCCAGGCCAGAGGGGAGAACAGAAGAAGGAGTCTCAGAAAATAAGAGCATTCCCAGCACAGTGTGCTGAGGGCCCCCAGCTGTGACTTGGAGAAGGAAAGCGGTACATCAGTTGGGTCCAGGTCAAAATTCCTGAGGTCAGAAACATCAAAGAAAAAGCTACTAATTTTTTTTAATGAGCAGGCTAAGGAGAAAGAACCCAACCATAGACAGTTAATATGGGAATAGAAAAGAACAGGGTTCGTCTTCAGAGGAAGATTCTGGAGCAAAAAAAAAAAAACTCTTCTACCCCAAAGAGCAACATCAAATGGCTACCTGCTCAGAAAGAATTCATAGATGAACTCAAAAAAGACTTTTAGAATCAAACAAGAGAAACTGAAATGGAAAATAAGAACAATCCAAGAAAAACAAGAAAATTAGAAGAAAGTACACCAACTGGAAAAGGAGATTCAGAATCTTAACGAAGAAAATAACTCTGAAAATTAGAATGGAGCTAGTAGAAGCCAATGAAGTTAAAAGAAATGAAGAAATATTAAAACAAAATATAAAGAATAAAAAAGAGAAGAGAAAGTGAAACCCTCACAAGAATAACAATAGATTTGGAGAACAAATCAAGAAGAGAAACCATAACAATTATTGGACTAACTGAAAGCTATGATCAAAAAAAAGGACATTCCCAATGAAATTGCCAGGCTTTCAGGATTGTGTTGTGGTCTTTTAAAGTTGTAAAAACTCCTAAACCTAATAGAAAATTTGACATACAAGAACCAAAAGTAATATAAGATAAACATCAAAGAGTAATTACAGGGGACTCAATAAGGACAAATTGCTTACTATTTATATTTGGATATATAAACCATCTGTCTAAGATTATTAGTAATTGGGTAATTGGAAGGAAAGATGGTGGTATAACTGAGTAGGATGAGATAAAATGACCTAGGGAAAGATTAAAAAACAAAAGAGTTACTATCTTATAAAAATGATATGTGAGAAGAATTGATACAGAAAAAAATTATATGGGAAAGGAGAACCGATAGTTCTGGAAACATTTTCATCAGGAATGTGTTATAGAAGGAAATAATACATATACATATATATATATATGACTATAAATGCTATAAAGACTATAAGATTCCCTTACTCTCTAACTCATTACCCTCCATCTCCCCTCCTCATTTCTTTCTGAATTCAGAAAGATTTTATATTGTATTGTATTATTATATTATATTTCCAGAAGGAATCCTGTTGAGGAAATTGAGTTTCTTTATAAGTAGGAGAGTGCTTGAATGCCCTCCCATTTAATAGCATATACTATTACAAACATAAACTAATGGGAGGAAATCTGTAAACTAGAATTGGTCAGCTTCTTGGAGAATATTTGAATGAGGATGAAAAACAGCAGCAATATTGTGGTAGGATTATACTACAGATCAGAAGGAGCAAAAAAAAAGATAATGTTTGGTAACAGTACAATACTAACAGCAAACAACAGTGGAGAGATCATAGCGATAAACTGCTGGAGCTCAGCAACTAGTGACTGTTCTAATGATCATTTCATTCCTCCAAAAAACAGAGAGTGAAGAGGGAAACAGGTTTTCCAGGTTTGATTCTGATGAATAAGGGAAAATTGATGAAGCAGAAATAGTAAAAGCCTTGAAACAAAGTAATCAGTCCATTGTGGAGGGTGAGGCATAATCTTAAAAGCCTTTAGAAAATTGGTTTATAAATTTAGATAAAGGAAAAGAAAAATAAAATTCTAAAGAAATTAGCTCAAGAAAGGTGGTAGGTACTTATGCCAATAAGGAAGAGGAGGAGAGACCACTTTTCTATCTAATCTAGGTGTCTATAGAAAATTCATTAGTCACTTCTGATTTTTTTTAAAAGATCAGTATGAATAATTTAAATAAAATGACAAAACCAATGAAACTAGTTGTACACTATTCAATTATAATGATCAAAACAGTAACTCCATACATACTTCTTAAAGATCTGCTATGTATATCGTTTTGTCTCATTTTGAAGATCCCTCAAGGTTTTTAACTCTTGTTTTTCCAGGAGTTTGTACATTTACACATTTTCTCTTTTGTTTATCTTTCTACTAGACTAATCCAAAACTAATAGATATTGAAGGCTTTTATCACTATTTGCATGTTACTATTTATGTCTTTTGGAAGCTTGGATAATGTTGGATAATAGAGCACCACCCTGGAGTCAGGAGAACCTGAGTTCAAATGTGATCTCAGACACTTAATAATTACCTAGCTGTGTGACCCTTGGCAAGTCACTTAACCCCATTGCCTTGCAATAACTAAAAAAAAAAAAATTTAGATGCCAAGGCATTTGAGGTATATAATTTTATTACTGGTATTGGTTTTTTGGTATGATTTCCTTTTTTAGTATAGTATAGCTTTTGTTTATGCTTTTTTGTTTTTTGAATGTTTATTTTTGCTTTGTCATTTGGATTCATTTGATGAATATTACCTTTTCCTCTGTCTTCTCAGTTTTATTTTGTGTTTGGATTTATTTTATAAATTTGGTTCTTCTAAGTAACAGGTTGTAGTGTTTTGGTTTTGGTTTTTGCAAGGCAATGGGGTCAAGTGTCTTGACCAAGTTCACACAGCTAGGTAATTATTAAGTGTCTGAGGCCAAATTTTGAACTCCAGGACCAGAGCTCTATCCACTGCACCATCTACCTTACCCCAACCCAGTATTTTGTTTTCTTATCACATCACTTTTTTTTTTCAATTTTTGAAATGTTTAATCCATTCACATTTAGGATTATGAATTTGATTGATATTTTCCTCCATCTGTTTCTAATTTTTAACATGAATATTTTCTTATGCTTTAAGCACAGTATATTCCTTCAGCTTTTGTTTTTTAGTTATTCAGTCACATCTGATCCTTCAGATTACTTTATTTTAATCTTTTGTTAAGATGACCCTTTCCCACAGAATCTTTCCCCCCACATGCTTCCCTCTTCTGGTTTGTTACTCATTTCCCTTTCAGTTTTTGTTTATTATTCCCTCTCTCCCCCACTTATCTGATCATATATTTCTTTTCCCCACCTACCCTTTTTTTCCTCAGTCAAATAGAATCCCCTTATTTTTTATTTATTTTTCCAATTATATGAAAAATAGTTTCAACATTCATTTCTGTAAAGTTTTCTCCCTCCCATCCTACCCTCCCCTGTCCTAAGATAGTAAACAATCTAATATGGGTTATATATGTGCAATCACGTTGCACACATTTCTATATTAATCATGCTATGAAAGAAGATTCAAAACTAAAGGGGGAAAAACTTTCAAAAAGTTTTTAAAAGGGAAAATAGTATGCTTTGATGCATTCTTATTCCACAACTTTTTCTCTGAATGTGAATGGCATTTTCCATGGCAAATCTTTTGGAACTGTGCTTGATAAAAGAACTACTGAGAGAGCTAAGTCCATCACAACTGATCATCCATCACACAATATTGTTGTTAATGTGTAAAAGTTCTCCTGCTTCTGCTCATTTCATTCATCATCAGTTCTTGCAAGTCTTTCCAGGTTTTTCAGAAGTCAAGCTGCTCTTGATATCTTTTAGAACAAAAGTACTCCATCACATTCATATGCCACAATTTGTTCAGCTATTCCCCAATTGACGGACATCTCCTCAATTTCCAATTTTTTTTATCACGTAGAAAAGAACTGTTATAAATATTTTTGTACATGTGGGTCCTTTCCCTTTTTATGATCTTGAGGGCACAAACCTATTATTTGTAAAGCTAGAGCAAATGGTTTGCACATAGCTTCAAATTGGGCATAGCTTCAAATTGCTCTCCAAAATGGTTGGATCACAACTACACCAACAATGCATTAGAGTGCCAGTTTTCCCACAACCTTTCCAATATTTATCATTTCCCTTTTCTGTCAAAGAGATTTCCCCTTCTTTATGCTATTCTCCTTTAGCTACTCATATTTATTAGTTTTAAATTTCATTTTTTGTTCCCCTTTACAAAAAAAGGATTTCTCTTCCTTCTTTATTCATCTTCTTTGTCTACACTACAACTTCATTCTCTGATTCAAAACCCCCATAATTATTTGTTCTCTCTCTTTTCTCTGTATTCCTCATGATACTTGAAGGTATCCAGTCTAGGTTTTTCTCTGTAGGTGTTTTATGCCACTGACTTGTTGAGTTTACCTCACTTTCCTCTTTTTTTTTAACCCCGTTCCTCTTTTTCCCATTGTATCTAATTTCATGAACAATGCCAATTATTGCAGTTGGTAGAGAGTTGTTACTTGTTTCCCATGGTAGGGCCCCTCCCCCACTGTATTCCTGATTATGTGGTCCACCAGTGACCTATAATCTTTCTTGTTGACTTGTTTTTTCTGCATTTGCTTGGAATTAACTGTATATCTGTGTTCTTCTCCTCCTCCACTTCCTCCCTTCTTCCCAAGACTTTTCAGGCATGAATTCTCCCAGGTTTCATTTAGTATAAATGAAATAAAATCCCTTTATTCATAGGAGGCATTCTTCAGTGAGACCGTTTTCATCTCCTTTATTTCCCCCTTCCCCTTTGCAATCTTTTCCTCTTTCTCCTCCTCTTAACTCTCTCCCTTTAAGCTCTTCTTTTCAGAAATCATGGAGGTCACCTTCCCCATATTGTTAGTCCTTGACTTGACCTTGACACATCAATCACTTCCCTCTATTACCCTGCTCCCATCTCCCCCTTTTATGTACCATCCCATGGTATAATGTAGTCCTAAAAAAGAAATATTCACTTGGAGGCAATGTTTCGTCTGAAATGTCCCTGTTTGCCTCTTCATTATTACCTCTAACAGATTTCTCCCTTCACCAGTGTCTCCATTAGAGAGGAAACAACTTTAAAAAGTGAACTCTTGATTACATTGATAAAGAAGTCTCTTTTTCTTACCATTCTGTTGCTATTACTTTTTGCCTTTATTGACTCTTGTATTTCTGTTGTTTGAGGTATTCAAGAAGCAAATAATCTATTCAATTCTGGTTTCCTTTCTAAAAATTTTACAAACTCTTCTTTATTATTGAATGCATGATTAGTCTCAGATTTGAATGGCTGATTACTCTGGGTTGCATTGAGTTTCAATGATCTTCAGAGGACATTGTACCATTCCTTCTTTTTCTAGTGGGTAGAAAGTAGTCTTGCATTATTTGAATGCCCTTTCCTTTGAAGGTTTTCTCCTAATGGCTTGCAGAAATTGTTGTTTCTGACTTACAGTGTTAAATTGAACCACTACATGTCTTAGAGCTTGTAGTTTTCTTTTTCTGCATCTGATTTGTGAATCCTTTCCATTGGAATTTCATTTTCCATATACAGAAATTCTGAGCAGATCTCTTCTATTAGTTTCTTCATTATGTTGCTAAGGTTCTTTTCCCTGTCATGTTCTTCTGGAACACCTATGCTCCTCTTAGGTATTCTGTCTTCAAATTCATTATGTGTACTTGCATACTGATGAAGTACAAAAAGAGAAAGCAAGTCCAGAAGAAAATAACATTTTCTTTTATTTTTTTTGCTTTTCTTCTTTTAGTCTCTCCTTAACTTCCATATATTTGCATTCCCAATCCATTGCTGTCACTTTTGTTTTTTTCCCTTCTTTTTATAGTATATATTCACAGATGACTGAACTACTAGATCCAGATCCATTCTCTTACTATTTTTCCTATTGATTTATCAGTTTGTTTATAAGGTCTTTGAGATTTTTTTTCTTCTTGAAATCTTTGGTATTTACAGTTTTCCCCTTATTCCTTACTTTCCTTATCATTCACATTTTGACTCTTTCCCTCTGTAGTTTTCCTTGGGGGCTAGATATCAAACCATCTCTGAATCCTTCCTCAGTGGACAATTCAAGAGTCACTAGCCTGTGGTCAAAACTGGTCCCAACTAGATGTTGTTCTTTTTCTCTCAGGATTAGTGGTGACATGTTACACAGATCCCCACATATATGATGTCTTCTTCTGGTGGCCTGTCTCATTCTCTTTATCCCTTAACTCTCTGGCCTGGCACTGAAAGTTCAGAGTCTGCTTTCCCTGGCACCACTAAAGTTTGTCTTACTCTGGTACTAGTAGTTTAGAGGTTTTCAGCACTGATACCTCTAGATTGGAGTCTCTAGCCGGTTTTTATTCCTGAAGGGCTATAATCAATCTAATGTTTGAAGCCCAAAGTATCTATGCGCTGGGAAACCAAGTGTAGGGGTGAGTTTTAATGTTTTGTTTTTGGTTTTTTGCAAGGTAGTGTATGAAGTGACTTGCCCAAGGTCACAAAGTTGGGCAGTTATTAAGTGTCTGAGGCCAGATTTAAACTCAGGTATTCCTGACTACCTACCTGCCCACCTAGCTGCCAGTGAGTTTTAATGTAAGCCTGTTTTGTACCCTTGGGTCTACTAATGTAATCACTCTGTTTTTTGTAAAGGAAATAGGCAGGGATGCTAACTGAGTGTCAGGGCCTGCTTTGGGCTATTTTTTTAAAAACTTTCTTTTGGATTCTGGGTTTCTTCAGCTTTTCCCTTTGGAAAGAGGGCATGACTATCTCAGCATATAATTTCTGTTTGTGAGAGGTATGAGAGGTTGTGAGGATTGGAGAAAATGTCTAGTCAGCCATCCTGTTGCTCAAGTAACATGGAAGTTTGAAATTTTTATTTTAGAAAACTTTCCTGATTTATCTTTTCAGTCTGACAAAATCACACAATTAATTGTGGGAATCCCAAGACTGAGGAGTGAAAGAAAATTGTAATACAAAAATTACATAAATATTCCAAGCTTGGGGCAGTTAGGTGGTGCAGTGAATAGAGCACCAGCCCTGGAGTCAGGAGAACTTGAGTTCAAATCTGGCCTCAGACACTTAATAATTACCTAGCTGTGTGGTCTTGGGCAAGCCACTTAACCTCACTGTCTTGCGAAATCCAAATAAATAAATGAATGAATGAATGAATGAATGAATATTCCAAGTTTTAGGCAAAGTGCCAATATGACTTGTATCACTTAAGTATTTATTATGATGAAATTTTCACTCTTCCAGAAATTCACATTATCTTGATTTCACTATCTGTAACAAATCTGGGCATTATTGATATGACATTATTCCCCTTCCCTAGGATTAAGTTTTTCCATGTCTAAACATATAAAGAGAGGTGGATTAGATAATCTTTAAAGTCAGATTATGTTTGGTGACCTAGGAATTGTTCTAATATTAAAAATTTAATTAGAGCATTCTATTCAGTTTTAAATGGCAAGGTTTGAGAAAAAAATTGATAAACTGGAACCTGTTCAGAGGATATTCTGGTCAGAAAAACGAAGAGCTTGAAGGGACCAGTAATATGAATCTGAAAGAGACTTTAAATGTTAAAAAGACTGACAGATGGAAAAGAGATTAGACTTTTTCCAATTGACCCCAGAGAGCAGAACTAGGAGCAATGAGTTGATATTTCAAAGGTGCAAATTTGATCTTGATAGCAAGAAAATCATAAAAAAATTTTATTTATGAACTTTATTTTTTACATCCTCAAAATTTCCTTTAGTATAACTCTCCACTCTCCTCCCAGAGTGCCATCCTATATGATAAATAATGGGAAGGGAGGATAAAGATAAAAATAAAATAAAAATAAAAAGAGGTAGAGAAATCAATATAACTGATTAATAAATTAGAGTCTAATATTGGTGGACCTTCCACCTCCACAAAGGGATTACTGGGGAGTATCTTTCATAGCTCATTTTTTCAAGCCCTTCTTGATCCTTAAATTTTTTATCAATTTTATTCATGGGTATGAATGCAAAAATCTTAAATAAAATACTAGCTAAAAGGTTATATCAACATGTTACAATAATTATACATTATGATCAAATGGGATTTATACCAGGGATTCAGGGATGTTTAGCATAAGGAAAGTTATTAACATAACTGATTATATCATCAATAAAAGTTTTTAAAATCATACAATTATATCAGTAAATGCAGAAAAATTTCATGCCCTTCACTTTTTTGTTTTTCTTTTATTAAAGATTTTATTTGAGTTGTACAGTTTTTCCCCCAATCTTTCTTACTTCCCTCCCCCCACCCCCCACGGAAAGCAATCTGTCAGTCTTTACTTTGTTTCCATGTTGTATATTGATCCTAATTGAGTGTGATGAGAGAGAAATTATATCCTTAAGGAAGAAACAAAAAGTATAAGAGATAACAAGATCAGACAATAAGATATCTGTTTTTTTTCCTAAATTAAAGGGAATAGTCCTTGAACTTTGTTCAAACTCCATGGCTTTTTATCTGGATATAGATGGTATTCTCCATTGCAGACAGCCCCAAATTGTCCCTGGTTGTTGCACTGATGGAATGAGCAAATCCATCAAGGTTGATCATCACCCCCATGTTGCTGTTAGGTTGTACAGTGTTTTTCTGGTTCTGTTCATCTCACTCAGCATCAGTTCATGCAAATCCCTCCAGGCTTCCCTGAATTCCCATCCCTCCTGGTTTCTAATAGAACAATAGTGTTCCATGACATACATATACCACAGTTTGCTAAGCCATTCCCCAATTGAAGGACATTTACTTGATTTCCAATTCTTTGTCACCACAAACAGGGCTATGAATCTTTTTTGTAAAAGTGATATTTTTACCATTTTCCATCATCTCTTCAGGGTATAGACCCAGTAGTGGTATTGCTGGATCAAAGGCATACCCTTCACTTTTATTTTGGGGATATGTTTGTTATTTCCATTTACTTTGTTGTAATTGTTTATATTGTTTTCTTGGTCCTGCTCACTTCCTTTTGCATATGTATATAGATATTTCCATGTATCTCTGTGTTCACCACATAGGTTATTTTTTACAGTACGGCACTACTGCTTTACATTCATGTATCAGATTAACTGTTAACTTTACTAATTCATTAATCACAGGGAATCTACTTTGTTTCTAATTCTTTATGATCTCAAAAGTCCTGCTTTATTTTTGACTTATAAAGGGACTTTCTTATCAAAGGCCTTGTTGATGTAAAAGTCAGTAGACAGTCATCTGTAGGTCACTTTAAGAAATGGGTATTTACTAAAATGTCATAGTAACAAAAGTTGTTACAAAAGATTGCCACCCCATACTAGTTAAGTCTGTGCCACTACCTCCTTCACAGTACTTGGGGAAATGGTCTTAAACTTAAGAAAGCATGTTGATATAAGTTGACCTAGTTGATGTAAGTCTTTTTCTCCGCTTCATCACCAAAGTGATATAAGTCCTTTTCTCCTCAAGAATTTCCCCTTAATGTGCAGTCTGGTGCAGTTTTTGTTGTGTTCAGTCTGTCCTTGTACCCCAATATAAAAATTGCTCCCAGAAACTGTTGTCCTGGGGAATGATCCTAAATTAGGAAGATTGAAAGTTCAAACTCTTCTGAATTCTTCAAAGCACCTTTTCTAGCCACTGGGTGGGGAGAGAAGTACAGGGGTGAGTGAGGGGAAGGAAAACTGCTGAAGCCAAATTCCAGACATTTCTTCCCTGCCTTCCCAAAATCAAGCAGCTTCTTCTAAGGGGTTTTACTCAAATACTTTTCCAGGCTCTGGAGTAATACTGGTTCTCACCTAATTTTATATTTTGTAATTGACCCTTAGAGCATGTCCAAGTTTCCTAAGCCCATCTGAATATTTCTTCTGCAACATTACTCCAATTATTTAAAGTCTAAGTTTGATTGAAAGTGATTAAATGAAACTTATCACCTTGATAAGATATCTAGGTATCATATCATGAACTTTAAGTGACATGGTATGACTCTCCTGCTTATATATGATTTCTTCTGGCCTTCCTTTTTTTTTTCTCATGTGAGTTTAGGGGAAGGACTGAGACCAAAATTTGTTGGTCAAAAATACACATTCAATTTGTAGAACCATTAAAGGAAAAGGATATCTTCATTATTATCAATTCTTTCTTAAAATAGGTACATAATTATTCCCAGCTTATATTTTCAATATCTAACACAGTTCAATACCTTTTGTCTGTAATAACCAGATTTCCAAATACTATCATTTCTAAAAATTCTGCTTTTAAGGAATTTAGAAGCTGTCCAGATTTTCTTTCCATGTTTTATAATCCAAAAGCAGGAGATTATGCTAAATGACAACATGATGTGTACTAAAGGGCAGTAAGGTTAGTGGGGCAAGAGTTATCTTGTTCAAAGTAGTCAAACAGCTCTATGGTTTCCAAATGGCTCATAATGTCATCCAAAATTTTTTTCCTTTAAGCATAGAAAGCTTCCTCTATATTTTTTTGTCTTGTTATAATATTTCTATCACTAGATCAAATAACAGTAGTGATAATGAACGTTCTTGTTTTACCCCAATCTTACCGGAATGGTCTCTAGTTTTTCTAACAGAAAATCACTAAAAAGTTAATACCAGAATTGGAGTTAGTAAGACTCATTTTTAGGGGGCAACGGGTAACTCAGTGGATAGAGTATCGGCTCTGGAGTCAGAAGGACCTGGGTTCAAATGCAGCCTCAGACAATTAATGATTGCCTAGTTGTATGATCTTGGGCAAGTCACTTAAAAACTCATTTGCCTTAAGTAAATAAAACTTTAAAAAAACTTAAAGACTCATTTCCATGAATTCAAATCTGATCTCAGATACTTACTAGCTGGATAACCCTGGACAAGTCACTTAGCCCTTTTTGTCTCAATTTTATCACTTGTAAAATGAACTGGCAAAGAAAATGGCAAGCCACCCCAGTATCTTTGCCAAGAAAACTCCAAACGGAGTCACAGAGAGTGGAACACAACTGAACAACAACAATAATAAAGTAAACACTACTTTCAGAACTGTCCCCCCGACTGTTGTTGGTGTGAAGTTACAGCATGAATGAAGAAAAGAATTTGATATGGAAAGACAGGAGTGGTTGAAAGCCAATAGGTATAGTCAGATAAGGGATATTTCAAAATTCCTTAAATTGGGAGTTGTGTTTGTGGGTGATAATAAGATTATGGTTATGACCTTCTTTTGTGTGACTGAGATGAAAAGGAGAGCATGGGAAGTGAGTAATTTGAGGAACTGAGAGGATGCAAACAGGAGTAAGGGAGGAAAGAAAAATTGTGAGCCAGGTACTGAATTCACAGAGAAAATTAGGGGTTCCCCAGAGATAACCAAGTTTCTCCTATGAATGCTACTGTTTTTCATAAATTATTTTCCTCATTCTACTCACTCATCAGTTAAATGACTTAGGATTCTCTGAAAAATTCTTTTTTCATTTCTTACAGCATAATACTATACCATTACATTTATATAATTCTAAATTTTAAAGTCATTCTCCACATTGTTTCTTTATAGTGATTGTTCTTTTGTTAATCTTATCTCTTACCTAAATTCCTTATTTGGGATTTTGTGTTGGGGTCCTTCACTTTGGGGGAAAAAAAGGAATAACCATCTATATAGGGCCTTTCTATAAATATCTTCTCATTTGTTCTTCACCTAGTAGGTAGGTACAATTATTATTTGCTAGAACTTAAATGCTTTGCCCAGCTAGTAAATGTCTGAGACTGGATTGCAACTCAGGTTTTCCTGATTCCAGGACCTTCACTATCCCTTTTGTCCCTTTGTTGGAATGACCAGTCTTATTTGCTCCTTTCCTTGATTGCCTGAACTTGTGCAACAGCTGTCCATGTCCATAAAGGTTCAGAGACACTGGTAGGTTTAAAGGCCCCCTGTATAGGTCTGTATTTGAACTGATTCCTTCAGATGTGCTTCCCTCTATCATTTCTGGATACAAGAATTGATGAAATCAGAATACTGAGTGAAGCATATTTTTCCCTTGTTCTTTTTCTTTCTTTTTTTTTAATCAAAAGATGACAGAAAATAATTTTTTCTGGAATATGTCTAATGTGGACTTGTATGTTTTATATGATTTCATAAGAATAATATTATATTTCTTGCCTTCTCAATGAGCAGGCTAAGAGGAATGGAGGAAAGAAGGGAATTTGGAAGTGATAATTAAAAAAATTGAATTTAGGGGCAGCTAGGTGGCACAGTGGATAAAGCACCAGCCCTGGAGTCAGGAGTACCTGGGTTCAAATCTAGTCTCAGACACTAATTACCCAGCTGTGTGGCCTTGGGCAAGCCACTTAACCCCGTTTGCCTTACAAAAAAAAATTGAATTTAAAAGAAGATTTTTAAAAAGTGCATCCTTCAAGGCTCCAGGATTCTCTGGAGTATCTCAGTCTAAGTGCTGTCAATTCCCTGTCCTGCATCTGGTGTAAAAAAAAGTCAAAAGCATTCTGGATTTCTCATCCTTTTCCTTTCCTATTAATTCGTCTAGACTTCTTACCCTTTCTTATGTAAGAGAATACCCAGCAAAGACTGAGTCAAAAAGAAATATCCTCAGATGGAAAAATAAATATTTTCATCCTACCTTACATATATATATATTTATTTATTTGTTTGTTTGTTTGTTTATTTATTTATAGTGACATCACTATGTTAAAGTCAGGTTACAATGTGCTCAACTATGATCAGATCAACTTGAGCTCAGGATGCTCTACCACAGGTTGGGTACAAATAGTTCATATGAACATCTTGGATAAATTCTCAAAATCTGCACTTCTCATATTTCTTTTGAACTACTTCATTAATGCTAGGTGGTCCTGTGCCAATGCTGCCCATATCACTCAATCAATTCTAAAGTTCTTAGAGAAATCTTAAGAGTATACTTGAATGATTTTTTTTCTGATGATCACTTCCTCTGATTTTTCCATTAAATACTCTTTTAGGCAAGTGTAGAACAAAGCATACACAACATTTCTAGATCCAATCAAAGCCTTTGATACTGTCAATTGTAAGGGCTTATGGAAAATATTGTCAAAATTTGGTTGCCTAAAGAAGTTCATCATTTTGCACATCTCATTTTGTACAAGCAATGTTTTTTTATACATTAATAAAATAGGGGTGGCTAGGTGGCACAGTGGATAAAGCACTGGCCTTGGAGTCAGGAGTACCTGGGTTCAAATCCAACCTCAGACACTTAATAATCACCTAGCTGTATGACCTTGGGCAAGCCACTTAACCCCATTGCCTTGAAAAATCTAAAAAATAAAAAAATAAAGAATACTCAAATAATAGGTCAATATCAACTTGAAGGAGCAATACAGTAATAAAATATTCTTGTTTAAGAGTAAAAAAATACCCCCTCCCCCCAAAAAATATAGACTCACTTCAGCCATAAAGTAAAGGGGAGAGAAAAAAATTAAAATTAAAATTAAAAAAATAATAATAGTAATAATTGTAGTTATGGCCAGGTGGTGCAGTGGATGGAGCACCAACCCTGGAGCCAGGAACACCCAAGCCCATATCCGGCCCCATACACCCAACAATTACCCAGTTGTGTGACATGCAAGCCAGCCCAACCCCACTGCCCTGCATAAACCAAAATAAGAAAAAAAAAGACCTAAAATAAAATAAAATAAAATAGTAATAATTGTAGGGGTGCCAGTGGACAGAGCACTTGCCTTTAAGTCAGGAGCACCCGGGTCCAAATCCGGCCTCAGACACCCAACGATCACCCCGCTATTCGGCCCCAGGCAGGCCACCCAGCCCCATTTGCCCTGCACCCCCCCCAAAAAATAATAATAATAATAATAAATGTGCTTCAGTCTGTGTTCCAATACCACCAACTCTGTCATGGGTGGGTCACATTCTTTATGATAAGTCCATCACAAAAGTTACTTTCATATTTTTCCACTTTTGCCATTGCTGATCGCAACTCCCTCCTTTGGTATTTCTCCACTACCATGTACTATATTTTCTCTCTCCTTTCACTGACTCTGCTATAGGGTAGCTGAGTGGCAAAGCAGACAGATCCCTGGCCCTGGGGCCAAGAGTCCCTGAGCCCCCATACCACCCCTTAGGCACAGCATCTACCTGGCCCTATAGTCCCGGACAGGCTATCCAATCCCAGCCCCTTGCAAGAAGTAAAAGAGAAAATGCATTCTATCTGACCACTCTCCCCCCACAGTCCATTTTCTCCTCCTTCATTCACATCCTCACCCCTTCCCCCTGTCCCCCCCTCTACTTCTTACTCCAGATCTCTATACCCCATTGAGTATATATGCTGTTTCCTCTCCTAGCCACCTCTGATGAGAGTGAAGATTCCCTCATTCCCCCTTGCCTTCCCCCTTTCATATCATTGCAATAGCTCATTGGAATAAAGAAAAATCTTATTATATGAAATATCTTGGCCTATTCCCCCCCTCTCCTTTTTCTTTCTCCCATTATATTCCCTTTTTTCTATTGACTCCATTTTTATACCATATTTTATCTTCAAATTCAGCTTTCTCCTGTGCTTCATCTATAAAATCTCCTTCTACCTGCTCTGTTAATTGAGAAGGTTCATATGAGTATTATCAGTGTCGTTTTTCTATGAAGGAATACATGCAGTTCATCATCAAGTCCCTCATATTTTCCCCTTCTCCTCCAATCTCCATGCTTCCCCTGAGTCTGGTACTTGAAGATCAAACCTTCTGTTCAGCTCTGGCCATTCCAACAGGAACATTTGAAATTCCCCCGGTTCATTGAAAGTCCATCTTTTTCCCTGGAAGAGGACATTCAGCCTTGCTAGGTAGTTCATTCTTGGCTGCATTCTAAGCTCTTTTGCCTTCTGGTATATTATATTCCAAGCCTTAGGAGCTTTTAATGTAGTTGCTGCTAAGTCCTGTGAGATCCTGACTGCAGCTCCATGATATTTGAATTGTGTCCTTCTGGCTGCTTATAATATTTTCTCTTTGTCTTGGGAGTTCTGGAACTTGGCTATAATATTCCTGAGGGTTGGTTTTTTGGGATCTCTTTCTTGGGGGGATCTGTGAATTCTCTCCATTTCTATTTTGCCCTCTGCTTCTAGGATATCAGGGCAATTTTCCTGTAGTAATTCTTTGAAAATGATGTCAAGGCTCTTTTCCTGGTCATGACTTTCAGGTATTCCAATAATTTTTAAATTATCTTTCCTAAATCTGTTTTCCATATCAGTTGTTTTTTCAATGAGATATTTCACATTTTCTTCTAATTTTGCATTCTTTTGGTTTTGAAGTATTGAGTCCTGATTTCTCCTAAATTCATCAATCTCCCTGAGTTCTATTCTTTGTCTGAAGGATTTGTTCTCCTCAGAGAGCTTTCTTATCTCTTTTTCCATCTGGCCAATTCTGCTTTTTAAAGCATTCTTCTCCTCAATAACTTTTTGAATTGTTTTATCCATTTGACCTAAGCTGGTTTTTAGCATGCTATTTTCTTCAGCAGTTTTTTGGATTTCCTTGACTAAGCTGCTGACTTCATTTTCATGTTTTTCCTGCATCTTATTTCTTTTCCCAGTTTTTCTTCTAACTCCCTCATTTGATTTTCAAAGTCTTTTTTGAGCTTTGTCATAGCCTGAGCCCAATTTCTGTTTTTCTTAGAGTCTTTAGATGTAGGAGTTGTGCTTCCTCATGCTCAGACTAAGTGTTTTGATCCTTCTTGTGCTCACAGGCAAAGTATTTCTCAATGGTGTTCCTCTTGTTTCTTTGCTTGCTCATTTTCCCAGCCTTAGCCTGTTTTGGGGGTGCTTCCTGAGCTTTTGGGACACTCCCACAAGGATCTCAGTGTGTGAAGCTCTGTCCTCCCTCCTGGTCTGTGAATGACCATAAGCGCCCCCCTCTGCCATGGGGCTGAGGTGGGGGGGGGGGCTGCTGTTCTGTGGGGGGGCCTAGACTATGATCAGGATCTGAATGTGATCAGAACCTCAGAGTCTTGTTCCAGGGGCAGAGGACAGAGCTCGGCAGTCTCTCTCTCTTCACTCCCCTCCCTAGGTTCAATGGGCTCGTGCCCTGGGGGTTCCTGCTTACCGGCTCTGCCTGCTTCTGTTTCCCGGATCTGGACTGCCTTGGCCAGGCTGCTGGGCTTCACGTGTTTGCTCTGGCAGAGGTTCACATCTCCCCCCCCCCGCCCCCACTGTTCCCCCAATTTGTGCCTGGTGCTCCCCAGGGTGTAGATCAGGAAACTCCTTCGCTGCTGTGAGCCATGGCTCCCAGCACCCTGGGGCTGTCTCCGGGAGGCTGAAGTTCTTTCACTCTGGGGGGCTACCCCTCCAGCAGGCCGTCCCTCCAACCCCGGGGAGCAGAGCCTTTCTGCTTTTTTCCAGGTTACCTTGAGTAGGAGAACTGCCTTCCTGGGTCCCTCTGTGGGTTCTGTCTCTCAAAAATTTAGTTAGAGTCCTTAGTTTAGAAGTTTTATGAGAGAGCACTTAAGACACGATCTGCTCATGTCGCCATCTTGGCTCCACCCCGTGCATCAATTTTAAGATGGCATCCTTCCCCTGGTTCTAAATAATGGAGACTTTCCAGCCTCCAGAGGAATATGCAGCACCAATAAGATAATGAAACCCTTAAATACATATGTTTTGCTATGTCTTTTGAGGAAATGTTTTTGCTAAAGAACTGAGACAACTGTTTATTACTGTTAAAGGGAAGCGTATTGATGGGGATTTGTGATCTAGTTGGGCATTTAGAATCACATCCCTCTGGATGATCAATCAGTCAGCAGAGGTGAGAATTAACTCTGAGCTTTGAGGAAACATTAGGGCCACCTAGCTCCAGACCTGAAATGATTTTGGTGCAATGGCAGACTTCTACCTAGTTAGCCTTAGCTGGTTTTTCTAGAGTCTTTCCTTTCCCAGTCTTTCAGGCTTCTCCAGGCAATGTTTTTGAGAAATCTAGGGATGGACTAAATCTCCTCTTGGGATTTCTTGGTTATTATTTGGTCACCAGCTCTTTGAAGTGTAAGTTAAATAGGTCACACAGGTAGTAAGTGCCTGAGGCTGGAATTTAGGATCAGTCTTCCTGACTCTAATCCCAGCATTCTATCCACTGAGAAGACTAGCTGCCTTACAGAAAGTTTCTTCTTGTATGGTTGTACGTACTTTAAATATGTCAGTCCATTGTGCTAGGAAATGAGGCTATAGAAACAAGATTGAAGCAATTATTGTACTCAGCTAATATAGAAATATGTTTTGATTTCACATTTTTTATTTCTAAAACTAATCCCATTATATCAAAGATCATTCTGTATGATAACATCCTGAAGGGAAGATTCACATCTGTGAATCTTTTAGGTCATTCTTTTTAATGGACTGTCTGATATCTAATTCCCCCAGTCCTATCCTAAATTGTCTCCACTCCATCCTGAGTTGGAGGTTGCTCCCTTCTTTTATTGGACAAGCTGGAGGTGGTCTTTCAGAACTCACCTTCTGATAGCCAAAACTATTAAAACCATTTTGGGTGTTTGGTTCCCTAACTAGACTCAGCAAGCTTAGAAAAATATTAATAAATGTGTATGTTAACCTAACCTAATTGTCTTGCTCTTTCTAACTCTGGAGGTAAACATTTTTATCTTATTAGTACAAATACTGAACATTATTTAATCTAATTATTATTTCTAAGGGCAAAACTTAGTGAGTGCCCCTCCTAATCAAGTAAAATTTGATGTTTTGCTTGCCTTCTCAAAGAGTAAGGGAAGGATGAGAGGGAGAAAAAGAAATTGGAACTTAATTTTTTAAATGAATGCTAATAAATAAAATTTTAAAAAATAAACTGCTAGGGGTGGCTAGGTGGCGCAGTGGGCAGTGGATAGAGCACCAGCCCTAGAGTTCAAATCCAACCTCAGAGACTTTAATAATTACCAAGCTGTGTGGCCTTGGGCAAGCCACTTAACTCCATTGCCTTAATTGCTACTCTCAAGTAACTATTTTTTTTAAATAGGGAAGACAATATATGTACATATAAATTGCTTTTGAGTTATTTTTCAGTAGTGTCCAACTCTTTATGATCCCATTTGGAGCTTCTTGGCAAAGATCCTAGAGTGATTTGCCATTTCCTTCTTCAGCTTATTTTACAGACAAAGAAACTAAAACAAACAGGATTAAGTAACTTGTCCAAGGTCATACAACTAGTAAGTGTCATATATTCAAGATAATTTTGGAAGGGAAGGCACTAGTCTTTGGGAAAGTTGAGGAAACACTTCAAATGAAAATACTTGGACTGAGTTTTGAAGGAAGATTTGGGAATTCAAAGAGGCAGAGGTGAAAAGGGTTTTCATTTTAGTCATGGGGACAGACACAATAGTGTATGAGGAACAAGAAGGCTGTTAGGGCTGAACTATAAAGTGTGAAGAGAAGCAATATAGACCAAGTGTCCCAAAAGTCTTAGTGACATTTTAAGCTATAAAATATTAAAGATCTTGGATTTCAGGCTTTAGTCATATAAATGGCATTTAACTATCCTAAGGCATTTGGAATATACTATATATTAAAGCTACATGAAGATGGGAAGGGGCATGTTGTAAATGGCTCTTAATTACCAAACAGATATCATGGTAATCTGAGACTGACCATCAGTCAGTCTTTAAAGTCTTTTTTTTAATATTATCCCTTTAGCCTGAGGGCCTAGGAATCCTGGTGGAATAGGTCTGGGTTTTACTTCTTATCCCTTCATTGATGCCTGACTCTTTCAATTTCTAGCTTATTAAGAAAGTTCTCTCCCCAAAACCACGAAGCATATGGATATTCATCCTGGTCACAGAGGTAACAAAGCTCTGATGCAGGTTCAGGCACTGACCTTTCTAGACCCTTGAATCTGAATCTGCCTCATACCAGCATTAGTAGAAATTTAGCAGCATCCTAGAATGCAGCCTTTAAGGTCCAGGTGGAGTCAGATCCTTCCTTATTTTGCTCACCAATATCTGGGGGTGGGGGTAGTAGCAAGGAAATCTGCTTGACTGAAATTACCAAGTCAGTGAGGGCCTCCCTCCTCTTCTATACTTCTTGAATTCCCTTGGGTCAAAGCTCAGGGACCACCTTCCAAATGAGACCTTCCATGATCCCCCCAGTTTTCTTTGCTCTTTCCAGTGAATTAAATTTGTGCTTATTCTGGGTATACTTTGTATACATTCATCTGTATACCTTGTATACATCCATCTCTCTCTCCTTCTCCCCATCCCCTTTGAAGGCCAAGAGGGTTTTCTTTTTGGTCTTTACAAGTGTACCTCTGTGAGAAATGATTAATTTGGACCCCTACTCCATTCCCATTGGTATGAATCCATTCAGTGTGATCTCATAAAGAGTGGTGACCATTAGCAATTATTAGTGATATACTCAGCTAGTAATATACATTTAGACAGTCATCTAACAATGAATATTTTATATAAATCATATAGGGATAATTAGATAAGTTCTTACAGTAGACTTTTTTAAGAGCCCTCAAACTTTAATCCAACTCACCAACATTTACTGATTATGAAACTCACTTTTGCAACCATAAGAATTCTAGGAAAGACATTTCTACCCTGTTTTGCTCTAATTCCATGTCCAAGCCTGCTGTGGTTTGGAAAGTCCTCTAATATATTTCTGTATTATCTGTACCATCTCCTCTTGAGCAACATGAGGAGGAACACCCTCTAGCTTATAATCAATTAGGCAATGGAGATAACCAATTCTTCACCCAACCCATGACTCTGACTGCCGATACACCACTTTTGACTGATACATCATTTTTGGCCCTCAAAAACAAGGCTATCAACTAAAGGGTTTGATATTTTACTTTGTCTCTACTGAGTGTCTGGGTTTCAAGCTCTTTAAGAACAAGATCCTGGGGGGGGGGGAAGAGGCATCTCAGGGTATAAGGAAGATTTGAGGTCTACTTCATGAGAGGAGGTCACTTTAATAAAGTGTTATTGGCTTGAAGCTCTGCTTCAATGGTTTTTCTTGAAGACTGAACAATTTTGAACCCTACTTCTAGCATATAAAAGGTACTCAATATATACATTGTATTGCATTACCTACACATCATCCTCCTAAAATCTTTGTTCCTCTTCTAAGATCAAAGGATGAACATTAAGAGCAACAACAAGAAGATTCAGCATAAGAGTAAAAAATTTCTAGAACAGGTCTTGTGAGTTAAACCTTTGTCATACATATTTCTTACATGTTGCTTAACTACTATTATGGTCTAAGTTTAAATTACTCCTCCCACGGATGCTGCATGTATTTTTGGGAAGGAGAGAATGAGGTTTTTAGGAGATCATTTTGTATTAATTTGTCTGTTATTTGAGAAAAAATCTTTAGCAAATCTAATTGAGACTATTGAAAACTGTCAATGAGGATTACTGCATTTGGCACTTAGGACCTGGTAGGAGAAGCAGTCTGAAAGTTATCTCTAGAACCCTGATAATAGTAGTGGCTGCCCTCTGGGAACCCAAACTGTTATTTCAGCATAATTTGAAGAATGTTACTATTTCTCCTCCTGTTCCTTCTTCTCCTTCCCACACATATATGGAAGCTCCTCTCTTCACTTGGGGTACCATATCCTTACATGTAAGTTCTCTATCCATAAGAGTATAATTTTGCTCACTTATATTTTATAAAATATTTTGAGGTTTGCGGGCCTTATTTTTTCCAACTGAATTTTTATTTTATTTTTCCAAATACATACAGTGGTAGTTTTTTTTTAGGTTTTTGCAAGGCAAACTGGGTTAAGTGGCTTGCCCAAGGCCACACAGCTAGGTAATTATTAAGTTTCTGAGACCAGATTTAAACCCAGGTACTCCTGACTCCAGGGTCGGTGCTTTATCCACTACACCACCTAGCTGCCCCTCAGTGGTAGTTTTTCAACATTCAACCATTCAACCAATAATTTTTTTTTAAATCTAGGTGAATTTGTGAGTTTCCTCTTCTCCTATCACCTAGATTTAAAAAAAAAATTATTGTTTTTATTTCTAAATAGCTGGGGCAATTTGTTTTTGTCTTGTGCAATTTTCATTTATGATTTCTTGAAATTTACCCCTGAAAAATAGACTTTATAAAAACCCATCGTAGATGCAGCTAGGTGGCACAGAGTTTAGAGTATCAGTTCTGGAGTCAGGAGGACCTGAGTTCAAATCCAACCTCAGATGCTTGATACTTACCAGCTCCCATTACCCCATAAAAACAAAAGCAAAAAAATCCTACAAAAACCCATTATGGACTTTCAGGGCAGAGCCAAGATGGCAGCACAAAGTTAGGAAGCTCCCAAAACTTTTCCCAAAGCAACTTTAAATGACGCCTCTACACTGTAGCCTAAAGCTACAGATCCCATACAAAAAAAAAGAAACAAGTTCTCAACTCAAGATATTGTTGAGGAAACTTCTGTAAAGGTCTCTCTCATCTGGATAAAAGGGGAGTATAGCGTGGATGGGAGAGCTGAAAAGTCAGTGGGCAAGACTTAACCACAGTGCAGCTCAGGTCAAGTTCAGCAAGCCAGTGATGCAGAAGGTCAGCAGTGAGAGACTCAACCCCAGGTCTGAAAACAAGGTTCAAGCCCTGGAAATACCAGTGCAATGGCAGAAAACACTTGAGGCTATACTCCCTGTACCCCAGGAGTAGAGTTCAACACTCACAATGAGCAAAAAGACAAAAGAGCATTAAGCATAGATAGCTATTATTCTGATAGAGACAATAAAAAGGTCATTTCAGAAGAGGAATGCAGAAACAAAATGCCTACGTACAAAGACGTAAAAAATTGGCCTTAAATCCAAAAAGACCTCTTGGAAGAGCTCAAAAAAGTATTTTAAAAACCAAGAAGAGAAGAAGAAAAATGGAGAAAAGAAATTAGAGTCATGCAGGAGAATTATGAAAAACTAGTAAAATTAATTAACTATAAAAGGAAATTGAAAAGCTAACTGAAGAAAATAATTAGAATTGGACAAATGGAAACTAACAACTCTATGAGACACCAAGATTCCATCAAATAAAACCAAAAAGCTAAAAAAAATAAATTTATTGTTGCTGATTTTGTTCAATTATCCATCCACTGTGAAGAATCATTCTTTTGACCCAGGAATCCAGTTGTAAGAAGAAAATAGAGATTTGTTAAAAGAAGTTACAATGCAAAAGAAAGTAGTAGGGAAAGTTAAGAAGAGTTTAAGGAGGGGCGGCTAAGTGACCCAGTGTATAAAGCACCAGCCCTGGAGTCAGGAGTACCTGGGTTCAAATAATTACCTAACTGTGTGGCCCTGGGCAAGCCACTTAACTCCATCTGCCTTGCAAAAAACATTAAAAAAAAGATTTTAAGGAGAAGCCACATGGATTGCTAATTAATTTTGGCAGGCCAGCTGCCAGGCTCAACAGAAATCTGGAAAGGTGGGGAGAGAGAGAGAGAAGAAGAGGAAGAAGAAGAAGGAAAAAGAAGGAAGAAGGAAGAAGGAGGAGGAGGAAGAAGAAGGAGAGGAGAAGAAGAAGAAGAAGAAGAAGAAGAGGGGAGAAGGAGAGGGGGCCATATTTTGTGTTGATTCTTACCTGTTCTTAGTTATTGGATAGGTGTTGGCTCAAACAAACTGAGACCTGAGAAAGACTTAATTTAGAAAGGCCAAGATCATCTACTGCATTCTTAGTCATCTCCAATGTCTTGACTCTAGACTTTGTGAGGACTCTGGAGAAGAGTCAAATGACTTTGCATAGTTCTAGCTTGCTTAAATTCAATTCCTGCACAAGTTGATGAAATACTCTCATGATACAATGATATCATTCATGATGAAGAACAACAGTTTTATTATCTAGAATTGAAGTAACTAACTTTCGCTTTACTTCATAATTCTTTTTGACTCTTTGTGTTTCATAGTCTATCAACTGTGATTACCTGGAAAGCTAGTCTTGAAGCTCTAAAACCACTGTTAGCATTTGAGTAAGTCTCATTTCATCTTGTATGAGCTGGAAATTTTCTTACTTTGCTCTTGAGTTATTGTTAGAAATTTGCTCTGGACTTTTCATTCTCCCAAAATAAATTGTTTTATGACCTTAAGTATTCATGTAGGATAACAAATGGGTTGTAGACTTTGTAAATGAGCTACAAACCATATGTAGATGCTCTGAGGCTCATTAGCAGTCATCTTCATTTTTCTGACCCTTGCCATTCTTCTTACATCTTACCAACATATTCTTTTTGTTTGTTTGTTTTTGTTTTTGTTTTTGCAAGGCAGATGGGGTTAAGTGGCTGGCCCACACAGCTAGGTAATTATTAAGTGTCTGAGATGGGATTTGAACCCAGGTACTCCTGACTCCAAGGCCAGTGCTTTATCCACTATGCCACCTAGCTGCCCCTCACCAACATATTCTTACCAAGGATCAAATTTCTCTTCTTCTAAAGTCACAGTTTCTCCTTTGAATAATTCAGTATCTATTATCTCCCAGTTTTCCTCTTATTTGCTTTGTGAATTAATGTGTCTTTCAATGGTTAGACATAGAATTTGTTTTATCAGAGATAAAAGTTATGGCTTGAATATGAAGCTTGAATATGAATTTATGAATGTGCCCAACATGATAAACCATGAGGACTTCAGAGCAAAATTGGGTGAATGACTTTGCTCTCTGCTTATTGCCAATCTTTTTGATCATCTGCCAAGAGAGAATTGGGTATACATATAAAAGACTCTCACAGGGGTACCTAAGTCTTTTTCTGACTGTTTATATGAACAATAACTTCTATAAGACTTCAGGCAGAGAAAGTTTTAGTAGCTTGTAGAACATGAAGTCATGATCATCCTTTCTATTGCTTCTGTCTCTATTGTGTCTACTATTTCCTGCTTTAGGTGAAGGGGTATTAGAGGCAGAACAGACTAACCTGTGATCTTGTGAGTTCTGAAAGCTTTGAAAGACTGACAGAACACCATGGGTTCAGGAACTGAAATCCATGCCAAAATATGTAGGCATCCTGCTTAATCCATCCCAACAGTAGATGATACCAAGTTTCTGCAACAAAGGAAAAACTGTCCATCTGTCTCAACACTTTTGAAAGAGACCTTGGAGGTGTGAATGCTTTGCAGTAAACATTTCAAGTTGGAACCCACTCTTCCTAGGGATCAAGGTAGCATAATGCTCCCATTTTGGGAAGGATGTGATTGAACTTTTGTATTTGCAATATCTTCCCAAGAAATATACCTCTTATGAAAGCTAATTCATGGCAATTAGTTCAATGATATTGGGACATTAAATAGATAAGATAGGTAATAGATTTTAAAAAAGAGATCTAGTAATGGCTAAAAATACCTCACTAAAATTTTTTGGGTGTGTGTGTCTATAAAAACTTTGTAATTTAATTTAATAGTTCATGTAAAGAGAAGGTCAAACCAACAATCTTCATTTTTCTCTATTGCAAGATCTTAAAATCACTCATTTCCTCTTCTGGGAGTTCTCTTCCCTCCTCAATCTCAAGCATGCTAGATTCTGAAGACCTCATGCTCTAGCAACTAGGACTCAGTGCCTTCATTGTTTCTGGTCATGGAACTAATTTCTCACTCCCTCCCCATTCTTGTTGCCATGCCCAAGAGCAGTGGCCTCACTGCAACCACTTTTCAGAAAATTCCCACCCCTCATATGCTCAGATTAAAAAGGGAGTAAATATAAATCTACTTTGTAATTTTGTATTTAGTATTTCAAATCAAAATGCCTTTGAAAATAGAGTGTGTAGTTTGGGTTATAGTTAAAAGGTAAAAGAAAGTTTCTTCCATGGACAGGAGTATTATGTGCTCCAAGCCTTTTCTATCCCTGGATGGGTGCCTTGTGCCAGTTTCAGATGGTTCTAAGTATGTTGAAGAAAGTATGAGCAAGTTTGATTTTGTTTAACTAGAAAGATGGGTATGAAAGTTTTGGTTGGTAACTTGAGTTTGAAAGTTAATGTATAAAAATTGAAACTGCTCAATAATGGGAGTTATAAAATGATAACATCTTGGATGGTTAGAAGCTTATCATTCTAAATAGAAGGAAGATTTCAAAATAAGAACCCTTTTATCTTTTGGATTTTAGAATTAAACTATTAAAGGACTTATTTACAATAATAATGAGCAGTAATTCATCATCTGAATTAGGGTATCATTATCTTAAGTTTTCAGGGTCTAGCCCCAATTTAGAATGTTTTAAAAGTATAATGATTTGATTTCAGTCAGAAATCTGCAAAAAAAAAAAAAAAAAAGAGAAGTGCACCCTTTAGAAATTGGTCTATCAATTTAAATCAGGAGATAAAATCTGTAAGCAGTTTCGTGAACAGGAGCAGCTTGCTGGCTATTGCTCAGTTATATCATCCCTGCTATACCTGCCATCTAGAGAACTGGATTTTTACATATAGTTAAGAGGGAATTGCATACTAAATTTTTAATCTGCAAACTTATAGCTTTTGTAGAAATTTCTATTCTTTTTTAATTATATAAATATTTTATTTCTTTTTAATTATATAAAATAGTTGTTTCTACCTATCACTTTTGGGGTAAGGTTTTGAATTTTACACTTTCTCCCCCCCCTTCCCTCCCTCTTCCCCCCGCAGAAAGCAGTCTGATAATCTTTACATTGATCAAAATTGAATGTGTTGAGAGAAAAATAGCCTTGAGGAAAAAATAAAATATTAGAGATAGCAAAATTATGTAGTACATAAGACAATTTTTTTTAATTGAAGGTAATAGTCTTTTGTCTTTGTTTAAACTCCTCAGTTCTTTCTCTGGGTACAGATGTTATTCTCCATCACAGATACACTGAAATTGTCCCTGATTTTTGCATTGATGGAAAGAGCAAGTCTATTAAGGTTGATCATCCTTCCCATGTTGCTAATTAGGGTATATTAGGGTTCTTCTGGTTCTGCTCATCTCGCTCAGCATCAGTTCATGCAAATCCTTCTAGGCTTCTCGAATTCTCATCCCTCCTGGTTTCTAATAGAACAATAGGTTCCATAAAGTACATATACCAAAATATGTTCAGTCGTTCCTCAATTGATGGACATTCACTCAATTTCCAATTCTTTGCCACCACAAACAGAGCTGCCATGCATATTTTTGTACAAGTGATATTTTTACCCTTTTTCATGATCTCTTCAGCGTATAGACCCAGTAATGGTATTGTTGGATCAAAGGGTATACACATTTTTATTGCCATTTGGGCATAATTCCAATTTGCTGTCCAGAAAGGTTGGATCAATTAACAGCTACACCAACAAGGCATTAGTGTCCAGATTTCCCACATCCCTTCCAACATTGATCATTGTCCTTTCTGGTCACATTGGTCAATTTGAGAGGTGCTTTAATTTGCATTTCTCTAATAAGTATTGATTTAGATCAATTTTTCATATGACTATGGATAGCTTTGACTTCCTCATCTGCAAACTGCCTTTGCATATCCTTTGACCATATGTCGATTGGGGAAATGGCTTGTTTTTTTTTTTAATAAATTTGACTCAGATCTCTGTATATTTTAGAAATGAGTCCTTTGTCAGAAACACTGGTTGTAAAAATTGTTTCCCAATCTACTACATTTCTTTTGAACTTGATTACAGTGGTTTTGTTTGTGCAAAAGCTTTTTAATTTAATATAATCAAAATTATCTAGCTTGTTTTTAATGATGTCCTCCATCTCTTCCTTGGTCATAAACTGCTTCCCTTCCCATAGATCTGACAGGTAAACTATTCCTTGTTCTCCTAGTTTACTTATAATATTGTCTTTTGTGTCTAAATCCTGCACACATTTTGATCTTATTTTGGTATAGGGTGTGAGATGTTGGTCTAATCCAAGCTTCTTCCATACTAACTTTCAATTCCCCCAACAGTTTTTATAGAAGAGAGAGTTTTTATCCCAGAAGCTGGACTCTTTGGATTTATCAAATAGCAGATTACAATAATCATTTTCTTCTGTTTCTTTTATACCTAGTCTATTCCACTGATCCACCACTCTGTTTCTTAGCCAGTAACAGACAGTTTTGATGACTAATGCTTTAAAATATAATTTTGGATCTGGTAAGGCTACACCACCTTCTTTTGCATTTTTTTCATTAAATCCCTTGATATTTTTGATTTTTTTGTTTCTCCAGAAATTTCTATTCTTAAAAACAAAAACTGAGGGTTGGCTAGGTGGTGCAGTGGATAGAGCACTGACCCTGTTGTTAGGAGGACCTGAGTTCAATTCTAGCCTCAGATACTTAAAAATTACCTAGCTATGTTACCTTGGGAAAGTCACTTAACCCCATTGCCTTGCAAAAACTAAAAAAAAAAAAGACTCTGAAAGCAATAGTTGTTGTTTATGAACATGATTAATAATTGAACTGTTTTACTATAGACAATATTTTATAAAATCTGTTTTTATATGCTATTTAGGATTACAGTATTGATATATCCCAAATCTTTTATTGTTTGTTATAAAGCACTATGATGAGTACAACAGTGATAAAATGAGTTATGGTTTTTCTGTGATAACCTCTTGTTGTTATCACTATGAGATTATAGCCAATATGTGATCTTTACAATCTGAACTTGCCTAAAACTTGAATATTAGAATTTGCTATTTAAAGACCCCATGAGACTATAAATCAGCCTTCTATCTGAGTCTGGATCTAAGTATGGTTGTCAAGGAATGCTACTTGGGTCAATGATCATGATATCAGTAACCCTATGATTTTTTGACATGCAAACTGCAGGTGATATTCCCATAAGGAAGGTTGGGAGATCAACTATTTGGCAGGCTCTGAGGTGGGCTTCTCTTGACTTGACTTCCCCTATATGACATTTGCATTGTCTGCAATGTCTCACCTGGTAGATCTTAAGTTTAGCTCAATGCAATTGCCATCTATAAATTTTGTCTGGAAACTGGCATCTAAATAAATAAGAGAACGTTTCCCATATATCCCAGGTCTTTATGGTAAATTACTATAATTATTGTCAGGTAGTCAGTATAAAGATATTTTTAGGTCAGGGATGAAGTCATTCACATTTACAGTTATCTTAAATCTAACAGGAAGATAAGCAAGTGACATCTTCTACAGTCTCTATGTTCCTGTGATAATTGAGATCCTTTGATGTCTCACAATACTAAGGGGATTCTATTTTATTTGGGGGGTGCGGGGACATTGCAAGGCAATGGGGTTGAGCGACTTGTGTAAGGTCACACAGTTAGATAATTATTAAATGTCTGAGGTTGCATTTGAACTCAGGTCCTCCTGACTCCAAGGTTGGTGCTTCATCTACCCTGTATCACCTAGCTGCCCCCTGCTAAGGGGATTTTAAGTAAAATGATAAAGATTTCATGCCATCAGGATATGATTTTCTATTATAACAGTCTTGGTTTCTGTTTTGGGGGAGGACTATTAGCTCAACTAGTTATATCAGAAGAAGGATGGCCTGTGGACTTTCTTAAAATTGTCTTAAAATGAGATCAATTTTCAACTAAGGATTATTTTAAACATTGGGAAAAAGAAAGTTATAAATATTTTACTTGTAATGAACTGATCTAAAATTATTATACAAATTCGGGTTAATGTGACAACTTTTAATAAATTCATTGTTGTATTAGAATCCTTATTCTTAAATTATTGATATGTTAATGAAATGATAATGTTTGTCTTTTGTTCTTGAAGAAGACCTTGACATCAGGGCAGGTGATGCCATGACAAGTACATAAATTGGATTTGAGTGAGGGGGTGCTTTGCTAAGTCACCAGCCTCACTTTCTCCTTCAGAGCCATCTGGGTCCAGTGGCCAGATATGAATCAGAATGACTAGAAATGGCCCTGAATGTGAGACAATCAGGGTTAAATGACTTGCCCAAGGTCACACAGCTAATGTCAGGAGTCTGAGGTTGGATTTGAACTCTCATCCTCCTCACTCCAAGGCCAGTGCTGTATCCACTGTGCCACCTAGCCTTCCTGCTTAATATAATTTGAGGAAAGTGAATAACACCAAATACAAAACTGATTTCTTAAGTTTAAAACTAGGTTTTACTTTTCTAGTTTATAACTAGAGTTTTTGTGTACATCAAATCAAATCGTAATTTCATTGGCTCCAAAGTTTCACTTTCTAATGATGGAAATAAAAGTTTTGAAATCCTTAAAAATTAGCATGGAGATTTTATCCAGAATTAAAGATCTCTACAGGTAACTCTACTCTAGAGAACCAGTGAGATAAGATACAAAAACACAGAACTACATCAGATGTATCGTGAAAAGAAGAAATGGACTCAAATTTTACTTTGCTGTTTCCACTTCTTATCTGTTTGTTCTATATAGCCAAGAGGAGACTGCTTGCTTTGACACTGTAAATGCTTTACTCATCTTTGTGTGCTGTTATAATCCTTATATTGATTGCCCATATCTCTTGGTAACCTTAGGTCCCCATGATATGCCATTTCTCCCCCTCTACCTTCTTGGTGCTCCTGACTTCGAAGTCTTTCTGGCACTGTGTCTTTTCTCTTTCCATTGCTGCTTGGCTCCCTCTGCCTTCCTCTTAGTAGCCCAAAGGTCTTCTTAAAAAACCATCTCTTGGAATATTGAACCCCCTAGTTGGTTTAGATGCAACTGTGGCAAACACAAGTCACTGAAACTGTTGAGTGTGTCATCCCTACCTTGCCACCATTTACCTTGGCCACACCTTTATAGAACACTTTTAATTCTTTTTAAAAAAAAATTTTTGTTTTATTTATTTATTTAAGGCAATGGGATTAGGTGACTTGCACTACCTAGCTGCCCCACACACTTTTAATTCTAATGAAACTCCTTGCTTTATGGCTGAATAGAACTCTACTAGTCTGAAACCTTGGTCTCCTAACATTTTTTACCAATGTTTAAATCATATACTGATGTCATGAAATCTTTATTACTTAAAATCGCCTTAGCAGGGGCAGCTAGATGATGCAGTGTGGATAGAGCACAGACCCTGGAGTCAGGAGGACCTGAGTTCAAATCCAGCCTCAGACACTTAAATAATTACCTAGCTGTGTGTCCTTGGACATGTCACTCAGCTCCACAGCCTTGCAAATCTCCCCCCACCCAAATAAAACCCCCAAAAAAAGAAAATAAAAGAAAATCCCCTTAACATTGTGAGAAATCAAAGCATCTCAATTATCATGGGAACATATAGATTATAGGGAATGTCAGTTGCTTAGCTGCCTGTTAGATTTAAGATAAAACTAGTTTTTAGGGGGGTTTTTTAAGTATGTTTTTTCCTTTCTTACCTGGTCTATCTCTAGAAGGCAAGTCATAGCCTTTCAACAAAACACCTTTTACACTTTGCATGGAGAACCCAATGAGATTCATTCTACTTGCCCACTACTTTGTTTCTTCTTTGGTCCTTGACTCTTTAACTTCTTGGTTAAGTTTGTTTCTTCCATACTATAAGCCTTCAATTTCCAAATGATTGCTTTGATGGAAATCAGCAAATTCTAACTTGTTTTCTTGTATTCTACAGATTGTCAGTTCAGATCCCTCTCCAGAGATTGGGATTGAAATGCTTCCCCTTCTCCACCTTCATCCTTGTGTCAGCTTGAAGATGTGATAGAAGATGGACCTTCAGCCCTTCTTCCCAAGAAAAACATTTCATCCCCTTATCTCCATAAGAGGGATTTTGATGGGGCACGCCAATTAATGAGCCCCCTCACTAATATTCAAATCTGTTCTGAAAATCCTTCCTGGATCCTGGCTAGGATTGGAAGTTCTAGGTATGACTTAATTACAGGCTCTGCAGTCTCTACCTCTGCTTTTACCAAAGGTGTTTTTGTCTTCTGGTCACCATCATCAGTGTCCACTACTTAGGGTCATCCTTTCCCTTTTACTTTTTACATGAGGATCAGGGTATGATTTGCTTAGAGAATCACCTACTATTAGCACTTGGGGTCTTCTTTAATATCAAAAAACCTTCCTTAATAAGCAAGTTTATAACAATTATAAATTATATCTCTTCAGTTTCTTGGTGGTACCAGCATCTGACATACAGACGTACTTCAAACAGACAATAATATATCCAAGATCATTTTTTCTCTTTTCTTCTTTCTTCTCTCCCTAAAACAAGAATATGTCATGGCCCTCTTTGCCAGAGTACCTCCCAAATCTCAGGCCATAGTACCCAATAAAATGCCAACCTGGCTGGGAGAGAGTGTCCTTTTCTCATGAATTCTTCTTCAGATATCTTATGCCAAACCTGAATATTCTGGGGATATAAACCCTAACACGAATATGAAATTCATATTATTCTAGGAGAAAATTTTAACAAAAGAAGAAAAAGCGTAGATCTTTAAATGCTAAAATTGTGCTTTAAATGAGATGATGTATATAAATTCCCAATCACTTTCAATTGTGAAACTGAGAGTATTTCTCTTTTGTTATTCCATAATTTCTTTCATTTTTTGTTTTTTGTTTTCTGAATAGGAAACTTTTTCTTCCCTTTCTAGCTTTTTAGCATCCTTCTTGGCTCTCCTGAGGTCACAGCCCAGGTGAAGATGAGCCTAGAGTTCTCCAATATTTCCTTTAGGATTTTTTTTTTGCAAGGCAATGGGGTTAAGCGGCTTGCCCAAGGCCACACAGCTAGGTAATTATTAAGTGTCTGAAACCAGATTTGAATTCAGGTACTCCTGACTCCAGGGCCGGTGCTCTATCCACTACACCACCTAGCCGCCCCGAGTTCTCCAATATTTCAATGGCATTTCTCCTAATTTGGAATCAGTAAAACCATCATAATCTTCTTCATTTCCTCAGGTACTATTATTGTTTCACTCACCACCCCCCCTTTTAAGGTTTTTGCAAGACAATGGGGTTAAGTGGCTTGCCCAAGGTCACACAGCTAGCTAATTATTAAATGTCTGAGGCTGGATTTGAACTCAATTCCTCCTGACTCCAGGAGGAGTCTATCCACTATGCCACCTAGCCACCCCTTTCCTCTCTTTTTTAACACTTAGGACTTGACCTAGGGCCCCACTCTTTATTATGTATATTTATTCTATCAAATTACTGAACTTGCAGGTGGGAAGTGAAAAGATGCCAACACTTTCTTCATTTTATTTGATTGATTGCTTTCGGCTGAATAGTTATTACATTTATAACCAAGAACTATTCAAAAAACAGCAACCAGAGTGATCATTAGAGCTGGACTCTGTAATAGAATTTGTAGTAGAATTTAGTTCAAGGAAAAAAACCTCCAAGTCTAGTATCTTCTTCTGCCAGGTGATCTTCAGAATCTTCCTAAGACAATTCAAATGGCATAGTCCTGGTAGACTATCCAGGTTTCACAGGCATATAAAAATGAGGTCAGCATAATAACTCTGTAGACCTTCAGCTTGACAGGCAGTCTAAGACCTCTTCTCTCCCAGTTTCCTGCAGAGCCTCCCAAACACTGAGTTAGCACTGTGGGTCAACTACATTAACACTATGTACTTTCCAAGGTTCCTGAGAGTATCTGTGTGAACAAAGAAAGCCTTTGAATAAATATTAACAATATTATGCTTCCTATGAACTTCTCTGTCCTGATATCCAGGTTGCAACCAGAAATATCAGTTTAGAACAGTATACCAGTGGCATCAACAGAAAGTGGGTGACTGGTGGAAACAATAAGTTAGACTAATAGAAAACCCAGTATATGAAGATTTGTATGTGGTGCATAAGTGACACCATTAAGGGATATTTGGGACTAGGGCTTATTTATTGTAAGTTATAAATATATCTCATCAACTATTTGATTACATAAAAACACAAGCTTAATGAAACAATAATAAAAGGTACATTAACTAGTGTGAATGGAAGACAAAGCTGGTGATGCAAATGATTAGCTAGATGGAATCCAAGGTCAGTTTTAATTTCAATGACAATAGGATAAAGATCTGAAGGTTATAAGTAGAGCAGGGAAAATTTTTGCATATATGGAAAAGAAAAAGGGTTTAAATGTTAATGTTTCATTATATCAGGAATCTAATTTCTTCAGAGTATATGGATACTCTATGAATTTCAAGAATTGTATAAAACAATTGTTGTCTTTTAAACAAACTGATAATGAGCCTATTAAAATGTAGTTAAGTTTGGTCCTCAGAAAATTATAATGCAATATATCATCATACTGGGGGTGGCTAGGTGGCACAGTGGATAAAGCACCGGCCCTGGAGTCAGGAGTACCCGGGTTCAAATCCAGTCTCAGACACTTGATAATTACCTAGCTGTGTGGCCTTGGGCAAACCACTTAATCCCATTTGCCTTGTAAAAACCTAAAAATAATAATAATAATAATATGTTAAAAACCAGTTTAGGCCTAATGGAAAAAGCAAAACAAAAGGCAAATGAGAAGAATGCCTTAAAAAGCAGAATTGGCCAGCTGGAAAAGGAGATTAAAAAAAAAAAAGCTCTGTGAAGAAAATAGCTCCTCCAAATGCAAAATGGAACTAAAGGAAGCTGATGACTTTGCAAGAAAGCCAGAAGAAATAAAACTGCCAAAAAAGCCAAAATTTGAAGGAAATGTGAAATATCTCATTGGAAAAACAACCAACCTTGGAAACAGATCCAGAAGAAATAATTTAAAATTTGTTGGGCTATCTGAAAGCCATGACCAGGAGAAGAGCCTAAACTTCATTTTTCAAGAAAATACAGCAAAATTGCCCTGAGATCCTAGAAACTGAGGGTAAAATAGAAATTGAGAGAATTTACTGGTCACCCCATGAAACAGATCCCAAAAGAAAAACTTCCATGAATATTATAGACAAATTCCAAAACTCCCAAATCAAAGAGAAAATTCTAAAAGCTGCCGGAAACATACAATTCAACTACCGAGGCTCCATAGTCGGGATTATACAGGATCTAAAAGAATCTACATTAAGGGCTTGTAGAGATTGGAATATGATATTCTGGAAGGCAAAAGGTCTTGGTTTATAATCAAGAATCAACTACCCAGCAAAACTGAACATCTTCTTTAAGGGAAAAAGATGGACTTTCAATGAAACAGGGGACTTTCAAACTTTCCTATTGAAACAACTAGAGCTGAACAGAAAGCTTGATCTCCAAGTACAGGACTCTGGTGAACCATAGAGGGGGTGGAAGAGAGGTACTAACTATGAGGAACTCGATGATGTTGAACTGTTTGTATTCCTGCACGGGAAGAAGATATTGATAACTCATATGATCTTTCTCATTTATAAGAGCTGTTAGAAGACAGGACATAGGAAGGAGCAGAATATAATGGTATGATGTGGTAAAGGGATGGAGTCAATGGGCGATGGGGGACAGTACTGGGAAGAAGGAAAAGGAGATGAATAAGAAGCTGAGAGATTTCACATAAGATTCAAGAAAAAGCTTTTTCACTGTAGGGAAGGAGGGAAGGCAAGGGGGAATGAGTGAGCCTTCATTCTCATTGAAAATGGTTCAGGGAGGAAATGACATACACACTTAATAGGGTGAGGAAATCTATCTTACCCTGGAGAAGGATGGGAGGAAAGGGACGGGATGAGGGGGAATGAGAAGAGGGAAGGGGGTAATAGGTGATAGAAGAGAGGGAAGATTGGGGGTGAGGGTACTCAGATGCAACACACTTTCGGACAGGGCCAGGATGAAAGGAGAGAGAGAATAGAATAAATGAGAGTGGGGAGAAATAGAGTGGAGGTACAGCTAGTTATAGCAACTATGGGAAAAATATTGAAGCAACTTCTCTGGTGGACTTATGATAAAGAAAGCAACTCAGCCCAGAGACAGAGCCATTGAAATCTGAACACAGACTGAAGTACAATTTTTTTTTCTCTCTCTCTCTATTCTTGAGGTTTCTCATCTTCTTGGTGTGGGGAGGGGGTTTAAGTTTATTCTTATGTTTACTCTTATAGCATTCAATTTACATTAATGTGTGGCATGGAAACAATGTAGAGACTGTCAGACAGACTTCTGTGGGGGAGGAAGGGAAGGGAGGAGGGGGGGGAAATTGTAGAATTCAGAACCTTGCAAAAAATGATGGGTATATATTACTATTGTATATAATGGAAAGCAAATAAAATGTTAAAATGTTAATAGTAAAAAAGGGGGGCTATCAAAGACAAAGCCCAGCTGTGGTTGGGGTCAGGATAAGGATACCAGACCTGGGCATCAGAAACTCTCTCAGGATGTAAGTTGAATTGCATATATTGTTTCACAGCTCCTTAATTTTAAATTTGGAAAAACTCTATCCTTCTGCAATAACTGGCCAAATGTGCTAATATTTACATCCCCACAAATTAAATGCTGCAAATAAAATCTCAAGATAAACATTTTCCTATCATCATTGAATTATAACTGATAGCTTTGACAGCAAAAAGAAACAGAGCAGAGCAATTTATAGCCATGCCTGAAAACAGGTGGAATTATTTTGTCTTCTGCTTTTGTAAACTTTCACTATTATTAATCATCTATGACATACATAAGAGATACAAATATAAAGATTAGTTCAAAATCAAGATTTCACAATTAATCACATGAAAGGTTAAAATTCAAGAGCTGTTGACAGAAGCAACAGTTAGTTCAATAAACATTTCCTGAGCATTCACTATGTGTCAGATACTATATTGGGCAATAGAAGTACAAAGATAGAAACTTACCATTCCTTCCCCTCAAGGAATTATCTGCTGTCCTTTACTATTTTCCTATAACTGTGTCACTTCTCCTTAAGTCACAAGTATACTCAATAATGAATTGGTTTTGTTGAGTTTTTACCCTTCTTTCTTTCTTTTTTTTTTTTGGATACAAGTCATTTTGGTAGCACCCTACTACTTACACCTATTATATGCTTTCCTTTAACTTTTCATATTAAGTATTTTTAATAAATGAAAAATGTGTCATCCCTCCCTTCTAATTCCAACACCATATCACATTGCCACTGAAAAAGAAAGAAAAACAAAAAGCCTTGTTACAAAAATGTATAGTCAAGGAAAACAAATTCCTGCATTGACCATGTCCAAAAAATATGTCTCAATCAATACTCTGAGTCTATTACCCTTCTATCAGGTGGCAAATAGCACATTTCATTTATCATGAAGTCCCTGGAATTATAAATGGGTATTAAATTGATTCTCTAATGCCTTTTTTGTTTGTTTGTTTTTGCAAGGCAATGGGGTTAAGTGGCTTGCCCAAGGCCCCACAGCTAGGTAATTACTAAGTGTCTGAGGTCAGATTTGAACTCAGGCACTCCTGATTCCAGGGCCAGTGCTCTATCCACTATGCCACCTAACTACCCCTCTAATGCCTTTTGAATCATCTTCATAAGATAATTGGAGCACAGTTCTAGAGCTGACCTGCTCAAGGTCACACAGTTAATAAGCATTAGAGTCAGAATCAGAATTCAGGTCCTACAAGTAGTAGCATCACCAGCAGAGCATAGATTTAAAAAAAAAAAAGATATGCTTTGGCATCAGTAAGCAGTTTGGAATCACTGAAAGCATGGCAAAATTACCTATAGTGAATCTACTTTTATATCATGAAGGAAGATTAATTTAAAAAGCAGAAATGTATTCACAGATCTGAAGCTATGTAGGTCAAGAGACAGTCTAAATTAAAAGTGCCGGGAAATTATTTTTAAATGATCCATTTGAATTTTGGAAAATAATTCAACTGGATGAAAGTCTTCATTCCAAATAAGAGGTTGACTGATTTGTAATATAGCCTTTATTATTAGTCTCTATCCCTTTGGAGGGAGTAGTATGAATCATTTTACAAAGATGAAAGTATTGGAGTTGACTTCAATGGAGTTTAGAGTCAAAAAACTCAAAACCCACCAAGAGTAGGTTACTATTACTTCAGTATCCCAAGTAAAATCCAAAATGTTTTTGGTTATTTCTTTAATTTTAAGCAATCAATCAAAACTGCTTAAAAATTGATGGCTTCTTAGAAAACTTCAAGTCCTTTAAGACTTCAAAACACAGCTGCTTAATGGGAGGTTGGAAAGTTCATATTTTTAAAATACCCTCACTTCCTCCAAAAGGAAATGTGGGAATTTGTTACCATCAAATCATCCATAATGCCCAATGAAGGAGTTAATATTTCACAAGATGTTTTATAGCCTTGCTCAGTAACTTCAAGGTAAAATGATCTGACAATAAGGCTTCAAAAGGAACCTCAGATGAGCTTCAAAGAACCTACCTCTAATTCACGGAATTTCTTTGACTGAGAGACCTTTCTTTAAAATGTTCTCTTTTTTAATTCAGGACAAGGCATAGACTGCTTTATGAGGCTCTATCTGATTGTCCTTGTCCGCTTGTGCTCTGTTTTTGCTGGTATCGGGAGAAGAAAGTGGTCCAAAACCTTCCTGAGGAATATGTCTTCATAACAGGTTGTGACTCTGGGTTTGGAAACTTATTGGCTAAGCAATTGGATCTTCAGGGACTGTGAGTTCTAGCCTCTTGTCTGACAGGAAAGGGAGCAGAGGAGTTGAAGAGGAATACTTCTGACAGGCTTGAGACAGGCTTGAGACAGTAATTCTGGAAGTAACCAAGACTGAGAACATCATTGCAGCAACTCAATGGGAGAAAAAGGTAGAGCCTAATATCCACTCAATTGGCTATCTTTTAACTCAGGACTTTCATCTTTGTAAAATAGATCTTATACCTCCCTTCAAAGGGTCAGAGACTATATTCAGGTTGAATCAGAGCCACAGAATATTTTGCAAGTAAGGCAGAGAAGTATATATCTCCATATCTCACATTCCAAAAGTATTTTTACTAAGAGGAATTTTTAAATTTTAATTTTAAAAATTCTTTCTTGCAAAATGTCCTTTTAAATTTCCTTTAAAACCATTATCTTTAAAAAGTAACTCCACTGGCCAAAATGGACTTATTAGCTTTCCCAGAAGCTCAAACATTGAGTAACACACCTATGGGAAGATGATTAAGGGTTGGGGATGGAAAGAGGTATGACCAAGTACTCTCTTTTGAGGACATGCATTCTACAAGATGTAGGAAAAAGTTAAGTGAAAGCTGTGGTCAACAGAAAGGATTACCTACAACTAAAGGAATCAGTCTCTAAACTCTGTCAAAAAATCAATTTTTTCCTTCTCTAAGGTAGTTACAATAAATCTTATTTTTCTAACTCACTAGATGTCCCTTGTTTATGACATTCAATCTCCCATCCTCTGAATTTTTGTGTAGATTATTCTCCGTTTCTAAACCCCCCCCCATTTACCTCTCCCTTTTGTAATCCCAATCTCCAGTCAGCTCAGTGGTCATCTCCTACAGAATTTTCAGATTTTCACTACCTACTTGTTACTGCTGTCTTAGAACCTGAATTAACTCTGTCTTTATCTATGCACACATTGTATCTCCCATTAGAATATAAGATTCCCTGAGATTAGGGATTATTTTGGTCTCTATGTACAACCATAAAGGCTGAGAGAAATTAAATTGTACTGCCTCCCTAGTCTCAAAATCTCCCCACAGACAAGTTCTACTAGTAAGATAACAGGAGTACAGAACTTCTTTTTATTAAATATTTTTTGAATTTAATTGAAATCCAAACAAAATGGAACCATTTATTATCTGAAACAGTATGCAATTAAATGGGGACTGGGAAGGAAGCACAAGGGTGGCCTGTAATGTATAGTTTCATCTTGGCCCATCTAAATACATCATTGCATTATTTTCAATTTGTTGACTCAGATTTGACACAGAGGGAATGAGGGTGAGCACTATAAACATGGACAATGGAGACAAATGCTGTGAAGTAAAAAACTGATAATAATTATTGACAAATTTTGAAGAAGAAAAGCATTGAAGCCTAGGTATCCAGACTAAAACAGAAGTTCAAAGAAGATCTCTGAGGCGCAGCTAGGTGGCACAGTGGACAGAGCACTGGCCCTGAAGTCAGGAGTTCCTGAGGTCAAATCTGACCTCAGACACTTATTACCTAGCTGTGTGACCTTAGGCAAATCACTCAACCCCATAGCCTTGCAAAAAAAAAAAAAATTAGAAAAAAGAAGACCTCTGAAGCAAATCCAGATTACATGAATAATAACCTTTCACCTACCTACTGATCAGGTAGTAAACATGCTAAGGTCTCTCGAGCCAAAGAACCATTACCCAGAAATCACAGGACAGATGATCTTTAATCTTTGCAATGGAAGAGAATTCTCAGAAATAACAGATAGAGATCTTACAGAGCCCCGTTTTACAAAGCTCTATGAAGAAGAGCTAGACTAAGACCAAAGTGTTAGAGGGGCATGCCTTGACAGAGTTCCTTCTTGCATATCAGGATTCTGGAAGCAACCAATCTACTCATCATCAATAAACATTTATTCAATATTAGGCAATGTGCTAGGCTCTGGGGCTACAAAAAGAGTATATTATTGTTTTTTAGGAGAATAAAAGAGGCCTTTAAAAAAAAGAACTATCCACTAAGAACCAAAAGAACAATTGGATGGAGCAATGCAGTCTTTTCCTATTGACATGGTGGAGTTGAGTATGGGGTTTGTGAGGTAGGAATAAGCTTGAGTTTTATTTCCAAAGCATTCTATTTATCTCCCCAGGCCTCTGGAGTTTGGTAAATAATGCAGGGTCAGTTTACCCATATTCCGCAATGAGTGACTCAAGAAGAAGGATTTCCTCACGATTTTACATGTGAACCTGATTGGGCTGATTGACGTGACTCTCAGCATGCTCCCAGTGGTGAGAAAGGCACAAGGAAGAGTGGTCAATGCTTCTACTATAGCAGAGAGACTATCAATGGTTGATGGAGGATACTGCATCTCTAAGTATGGCATGGAAGCCTTTTTCAGACAGTCTCAGGTAAGGATTGCTCTATTCACAGGCACTTGAATGCAATAGGAGGCGTTTGTTTTGGGTTTCCTTTTGTTTTGTTTTTAAAGTTTTGATAGTTTGTGAAGCAATCACCCTGGTTTTTTGGAGTTTTTTATTATTTATTATTTATTTCTTTAAAACTGACTTGTTGGTTTGTTGTTGTTAATATTGTTGAATCATGTCTGACTCTTCATGACCCCATTGGGATTTTCTTGGCAAAGATGCTGGAATGTTTTGCCATTTTCTTCTCAATTCATTGTTATAGATGATGAAACTAAAGCAAACAGTGTTCAGTAACTTGCCCAGTGTCACCTAGCTAGTAAATATCTGAGACCAGGTTTGAACTCCAGTCCCAAGACTCTACCCATTCTGCCAACTAGCTAATCAACTTGTTGGTGCTTGCAAAAAGGGGGCATATGGGGTGTTCCAGGATGACTAGTATCTCAGGTGTGAGATATTTTTCAGGGCTAATCATTCACCTTTAGTGCCAAGCTTTCACTCAACTGTCACTTGGATCTCCAGAAAGCTGTAGCATGCATAGCAGACTTGCCCCATAAAACATCTGTGTAGATGGGCTAAACCAGATTGAGGTTAACCAATAGGCCTCAAACCCATCAGTGAGTTAGGGGATGTCTACCTAAGCATGTGAAAACTTCTCTCAGGGGAATGGGCAGATGAGATCCACTTGTACCAATGGCCATGAAGGTGACTAAAGTCTAGACTTCAATGACCCTGGAAGAGAGATTGAGGTTGCCTCTTTGATTCATCTCTGGAACTGTCCTGGTAATACTTTATTCCTAACTTGTATAAAATTGCTTTTGCCTTTGTGGGAAGCACTTTGTTTCAAGAGCCACTGATCGATCTGTTTAGTTCCCTAACTGTGTTTCAGAAGAGAAATGGCTCCCTTTGGTGTTCAAGTGGTTGTCATAGAATCAGTCAACTTTAGAACACTCATCCTCAATCCTGATAATATGAATAACATACTAAAGAGGCTGTGGAGCCAAGTCTCTCTGAAAATCAGAGAAGCCTATGGAGAATACTACTTCAAAGTAAGTTTAAGTCAGTCTGATAACTCTAAAAAGAAAATGTCTAATTTTTCTGCTTCATTTATTTTTCTATTCATGTGTTCATACATTTCTGTTATCTCAATTTTCTTTCTATTTCAGATTTCAAAGATATGAACTCTTTCTTATCATTAAGCATGGAGCATGCTTTGACAGCAGTTCACCCAAGGACCCACTACATTGTTAAGTGGACAAAGTCATTTTTATTCCTCTGACTTATTTACCAACGTCCCTACTTGATTTTATACTTTCCAAATTTATTTATAGAGTCAAACCTGCTCATGCTTTGCTTTAGGGTAGAACCTAATGAAAAATTAGTTGAAATTTGTTGAATTATTAATTAGTTGAAAATTCAGTTGAAATTTGGAGGGTTGGTTTTCAATCAAGTTCTCTTTCCAAAGTAGATGAATTATTGGTGCTAGTGGAATTGTATTATATGTCTTACTAAAGACAGGGATTCTGTGTGTTTTAATTTACAAATTTCATATCTTCAATAGAAGGTGAAAGAAGTCATACACTTTTGCCTAGAAAGTACAACAGTTGTATAAAAGATGAAAGGATCATGCAGGCTCTTTTATAAAAAAAAGTTATGCAAATTGGAAGCTGATAAATATCACACTTAAAGCATACACAGAATAACTTGGAGATAATCAAAAGAAGTTAGGTGCTAAGATTGTGGAGAACCAGTTAAGTCTTCTTATAGAAGGTAGAATTTTGGCTGAAACCAGAAGGAAGATAGGAAATAGGAAAGAGTACCAGGCAGTGTGAGATAACCAGTGAAAATGCCTAGGGTCAGGAGGATGTTTGTTTGAATCCTGTCTCAGTCCCTAATTGTGTGATTCTGGACAAGTTTCTCAACCTCTCAGTCTCAGTTTTCTCATGTGTAAAACTTGGATAATAATAGCACCTACCTATCTTGAGAGTATGTAAAGTGCTTTGTGAAACCTTTAAGAGCTGTATAAATGCTAATTGTTAAGATTAGTAGCAGCTGTCAAAAATCAAATGTGACAAAACAGTTAAATAGTCAAATCTATTTAGCATAACTTGGGGGAAAAAGCTGATTTGGAATCTAAGGACCAGGGGTGGAATTCACTCACCTTTATAAATTTTAACTGACTGTCCAATTTAAAGAGAACCACCACCACTATCAGAAGGAGCCGATGCCTGAAATGTTTTAGATCTCTTGAGATCCCAGCTAAAATGCCACCTTCTACAGAAAGCTTTTCCAATCTCCCTTAGTTATACAGCTTTCTTTCTTGTTGTGGTTTTGATTTGCAGTGAGTTCAGAAGATCATACATTATTCGTAAATGGTTGTTTACTGTTGTTTTCCGCATAGGCTGTGAATTCCTTGAGAGTGGGGAACCATGATTTTACCTTTCTTTTTATCCCTTAGCACAGGGGTACATAAAACTGGTATATAAAAATCAAAATAAATGGTTATTGATAGATTGACCGACCCCTCTGTGTCTCATTTCCCTATAAATTAGACGACTTCCAAAGATAGCTTTCATTTTCCAATCTATGATCCTCCAAACTCACTAGAAGTCAAAACCACAAATATTTAAGTGCTTATTGTGAGCAAGGAACTCCACAACATTCTACTCTAATTCTTCATGAAATCATAGAAGTGATCCTGGGTTCATTGAAGGCCATGTTAGTGGAATGTAAGCACCAGCTAGTTCTAATACACCAGAAAAGCTGTCAATATGACCCTACCAATAAAGTAAGTTTGTTCTCTGTGGGCCAGTCTAGTTAAAACTGAAACGTTCATTACCAGTTGGGTGACCAATTTATGATAAATTCTTTAACCATGAAATCCATGAAATGAGAAAAGCAAGAACAAATAAAAATAGCCATTCTTCATTGATGGTGATAGAGTGGCATAAATGGCAGCAAAGAATTCTGAAACAATTAGGATTTAGACCATTTTTAAACCTTAAATTAGTTGTTGACATTTTTAAAAATGTGAAATATTTCAAGGACATGTGATGGAAAATGTCATCTACATTCAGAGAAACAACTGTGGAATTTGAATACAGATTAAAGCATACTATTTTCACTTTTTAAGATTTTTTTCCTTTATGTTTTTTCCCTTTTGTTGTGACTCTTCTTTCACAACATGAGTAACATGGAAATGTATTTAACATGATTGTGAGAGTATAACCTATATCAGATTGCTTGCTCTCTTGGGGAGGGTGGAAGGAAGAGAAGGAGAAAAAAAAACTGGAACTCAGAAGCTTACAACAAATAAATGTTGAAAACTATCTTGGAACAAAATTAGATAAAAATAATATAGATATTTGTCAAATAAATGGAATGCTACTGGAAGAGCTAGATCATATCAATCTTTATATTCTTATTAAAAAAATCAGAATAAATAAGGTACAGCTAAATGAAAACAGTGACTTACAGATTCTTCTTGGAAAGGGGAAATGATTTGGCAGATTTGATTTTATCATATATCACATATGATATATATATATATATATATATATATATATATATATACATATGATATATGCATCATATATCCAAAATGAAGAAATATAATTTCATGGGCTTTTTGGTCACCATTAGTTGCAGACTTCATTATAAGTAGTTATAAAAATACAACCATTATCATAATTGCATAAAAGTGAACTAAAATAAGTTGCAAAGGATTAAAATTCTATGAAAAACCTGGTTAGACTTCCAAATTAAATTAGCAAACACTCTGATGACTTCAGTGCAAAGTTCCATAACAGTGAAGTTGTTGAGAAACTGAGAAAGCATAATTCAGATAGAAAAAAATTAGTTATATCAAAGACCTGTAAACAAGATAAAAGTTTTGTGTCTTTGCATTATGATTATTTTCTTTAGTATAAGACTTAGTAGTCACTGGACATGGTTAGTACCAAATAACTTTGTAAAAAAAATGAAAGGGATTATATTTTTTTCAGGTATCAATCACAGTTTGGTTATTTGATTCCTTGATAAGTTCATATTGTTATCAAAGCATCATCACAGGTTGATTGTTTGATAAGCAACATTGTTTCAAATAACATCACATTATTATTATAATCATTTTTTACCTTATCCCCTTTTCAAGTACCCTGCATGGACACACAATCCTCCTCACGATCCAAAATATAATCCAAAGCCAAATCATTTCTTGAACTGTTTGTGCCCCTCTCCACAGGCCTATTTTCTCTCACACTTGACCCTCCCCTCTCCAAGCAGGATATTTAACCCCTTGTTAAGTGAAGCACAAATTAAGTCAAACCCTGATCTAATTAACTACAAGAACTTAAAGATCTCTTAATACAGGGAGACTCTGAAGGTCTCACTTGAGAACTTTACAAATGATTATAAATTGTGAGAGAAACTGACTCAGAACCATTAGACAAAGTACTAAGCTTCATCAGCATAGCAGAATTAAAGTGGCTCAAAGGATAATGAGACACTTATATTTAAAATTAACATCCCTGGTGAAACAAGGATGCCTATTATCACCACTACTATTCAATATTGTGTTAGAAATGTTAGCTTCAGCAATAAGAGAAGAAAAAGAAATTGATGGAATTAGAATTGGGAAGGAAGAGACAAAACTCTCACTCTTTGCAGATGACATGATGGTAGACCTAGAGAATACCAAAAAAATCATCTAAAAAAACTATTAGAAATAATTAGCAACTTTAGTAAAGTTGCGGGATATAAACTAAACCCTCGTAAATCCTCAACATTTCTATATATGACTAGCAAGATACAGCAGAAAGAGCTAGAAAGAGAAATCTCATTCAAAGTAACCACAGACAATATAAAATACCTGGGAGTCTATCTGCCAAGGCAGACTCAAAAACTTTTTTGAGAACAATTACAAAATATTTCTCACACAAATAACTGGGATTCAAATAACTGGGCAAACATGAACTGCCTATAGATAGGTGGAGCTAATATAATAAAAATTACAATTCTACCAAAAACTAAACTACCTGTTTTAGTGCCCTACCAATCAAAATTCCAAAAAATTACTTTAATGAGTTAGAAAATTTTGTAAGTAAATTTATATGGAGAAATAAAAAGTCAAGAATTTCCAGGGATTCAATGAAAAAAGTACAAAAGAAGGTGGCTTAATCTTACCAGACCCAAAATTATATTATAAAGCATCAGTCATCAAAACTGTCTAGAATTGGCTGAGAAATAGAGCAGTGGACCAGTGGAATAGACTAGGTGCAATAGCAGGAAATGATTATACTAATCTGTTGTTTGATAAACCCAAAGAGTCTAACTACTGGGATAAAAACTCTCTTTTCGATAAAAGTTGTTGGGAAGATTGGAAGTTAGTATGGAATAAACAGATTAGACCAACACCTCACACCCTATAGCAATATAAGATCTAAATGGATATAGGATTTAGACATAAAAAAATATTATAAGCAGACTAGAAGATCAAGGAGTAGTTTGCCTGTCAGATCTATGGAAAGGGAAGCAGTTTATGACCAAGGAAGAGATGGAGAACATCATTAAAAAACAAACTAGATAATTCTGATTACATTAAATTAAAAAGCCTTTGCACAGACAAAACCACTGTAACCAAGATCAAAAGAAATGTAGTAAATTGGGAAACCATTTTTACAACTAATATTTCTGACAAAGGACTCTTTCTAAAATATACAGAGAACTGAGTCAAATTTTCAAAACGGGGGCAGCTAGATGAATAGAGCACTGGCCCTGGAGTCAGGAGTACCTGAGTTCAAATCCAGTCGCAGACACTAAATAATTACCTAGCTGTGTGGCCTTGGAAAAGCCACTTAAACCCATTTGCCCTGCAAAAAAAAAACCTAAAAAAAATTTTTTTTTAAAAAGCCATTCCCCAATTGACAAATGGTCAAAGGTTGTACAAAGGCAATTTACAGATGAGGAACTCAAAGCAATCCATAGTCATATGAAAAATTGCTCTAAATCATGACTTATTAGATAAATGCAAATAAAGCATCTCTGAGGTACCATTTCACATCTCTCAGATTGGCCAATATGACCAGAAAAGATTATGATCATTGTTGGAAGGGATGTGGGGAAATCTGGGACACTAATACATTGTTGGAGGAGCTGTGAACTCATCCAACCTTTCTAGAGAGCAATTTGGAATTACACCCAAAGGGCAACAAAAATGTGCATACCCTTTGATCCAGCAATACCACTGCTGGGTCTATACGCTGAAGAGATTATGAAAAAGGGTAAAAACATCGCTTGTACAAAAATATTCATAGCAGCCCTGTTTGTGGTGGCAAAGAATTGGAAATCAAGTAAATGTCCTTCAATTTGGGAATGGCTTAACAAACTGTGGTATATGTATGTCATGGAACACTATTATTCTATTAGGAAACCAGGAGGGATGGGAATTCAGGGAAGTATGTAAGGATTTGCATGAACTGATGCTGAGTGAGATGAACAGAACCAGAAAAACACTGTACACCCTAACAGCAACATGGGAGTGATGATCAACCTTGATGGACTTGCTCATTTCATCAGTGCAACAATCAGGGACAATTTTGGGTTATCTGCAATCAATGGAGAAATACCATCTGTATCCAGAGAAAGAATTGTGGAGTTTGAACAAAGACCAAAGACTATTTACCTTTAATTTAGGGGGGGAACCATTATCTTATTATGTAATTTTGCTATCTCTCTTATACTTTATTTTTCTTCCTTAAGGATATGATTTCTCTCTCATCACGTTCAACTTAGATCAATGTAGACCATGGAAACAATGTAAAGACTAACAGACTGCCTTCTGTGGGGGGTGGGGGAAAGGAAGCAAGATTAGGGGGAAAACTGAAAACTCAAAATAAAATCTTTTTAAAAAAAAATAAAGTTAATACCCCTGCTTTTCATCAAGACTTTTTGTCTCAAACATAGTGATATCATCTCAGACTTCTTCATTGGAGAAACAAGACCCAACTATACCCTTATCCTTTAAGTCCAATCTCTTCAATTATATTCAACCCTTTAATTATCCTGAGAGAAGTAAAGTTCTCAAGAATTAGAAGTGTTATATCTTCCATTTTAGGGTTGTATACAATTTGATGGTCTTGACTAACATTTGTTTTGTTGTTTCATTTTTTTCCTCCCCCTTTTCATTTACCTTTTTATGCAACTCTTGAGTCATGTATTTGAAGGTTGAATTCTCTTTCAATTCTAGTCTTTGTATCAGGAAATTCTGGATGTCCTCTATATCGTTGAAGATCCATCTTTTTCCCTGATAGAATATGGTGAATTTTGCAGGGTTAGTACATTCTGCATTGTGATCCCAGGTCCTTTTGCTCTCCAATATATGATATTCCAAGTTTTCTGATCCTTCAGTGTTGAGATTGATAGGTCCTGTTTGATTCCGATTATGTTTCTTTTGTATTTGAATTGGATATTTTTGCTACTTGCAATATTTTTGCCTTTATTTGAGAGTTCTGGAATTTGGCTATTATGGCCCTTGGAGGTTTTATCTGGGGTCTCTTTCTGGTTGGGGTTCTCTGCATTCTTTCATTGATTATATTGTTTTACTGTTCTAGAAGATTTAGACAGTTTTCCCTTATAAATTCCTGCATGATGTTTTCCAGGTTCTTTTTTTGATCTAGGCTTTCTGGTAGTCTGATGATTCATAGATCGTCTTCCTTGGATCTATTTTCCAGGTCATTTGTTTTCACTAAAAAGGTCCTTTTTTTCAGCCTTTTTATTTTGTTTGATGGAATCCTGTAATCTCATAGATTCATTGATTTCTATTTGTTCAATTCTAATTTTTATGGTTTTATATTCTTCAATTACCTTTTGTGTTTCCTTTTTAAAGGTGTTGAACTCTCTAGTCAATTTTTCATAATTTTCCTGCATTGCTCTGATTTCTTTTTTCCATTTTTCTTCTTCCTCTCTTCTTTGGTTTTGAAATTCTTTTTAAAGCTCTTCCATTAGCTTTTGTATTTGAGTCCATTGCAATGTCTAGATACTTCCCCTGTGAGTGATTTTTCACTGATTTCTTCTTCAGACATGACATTGTCATGATATTTGTCTATAACGTAGTTTTCTAGAGTGAGAGCTCTTTTAGTTTTTTTTGCTCCTCTGTTGTTTTAGCTCTGCTCCTAGGGTATAGGAAGTATAGATCCAAGCTTCTTTTTTTGTTGGGGATAGGATCTGATCCCTAGCTTGTTGTTGGCCCAGATATTGACTATGCAGTCCAAGCCTTGCCTTTGCAGAGGTTTGTTTCCTCCTTTATGTCTAGGTTCTGACTTGGCAGTGTTTTGTTCCAAACCAAGTCCTAGCTTTTGTCCCAGTGTTCCCAGGATTCAGACTTTGTTGGGGTGGCATGCTCCCTGCTAGCTTGCTATCTAGATGCAGGGACCTCTGCTGTTGTCAAACTGTTGGGACCTGGATTGCACTATGGCTAAAAGCCTCCCACTGACTTTCCCACTTTCCTGCCTCCTGGACTTTACTTCCCCTTTTCCCCCAAAGAGACAGACCTTCCCAGAAGATTCTCCATGTCTACCACTGAAAATGTCTTTGAATCTTTTCTTTTTCTTGGTGAATCTGTAACTTGAATATCAGGATAGAGGCTTCATTTACCTTTATTAGGGAAAAGCTCTGGAAGCATGTTAGCTTCACATTGCCATCTTGGCTCTGATCCAGAAGTCCCTCAAGTGATTATATTTTATAGATAAAGAATTATTGATATAGTCTTTCATTTAGGCAGCTAAGTGATAGAGTGCCAGACCCAAAGTCAGGAAGATTTATCTCACTGGGTTCAAATCTGACCTCAGACACATAGTAAATATAAACCAGTTAACCCTGTTTACTTAATTCCTCATTTGTAAAAATGAACTAGAGATGGAAAGGGAAAACCATTTCAATATCTTGGCCAAGAAAACCCCAAATGGGATCTTGAAGTGTCAGAACAACTGAAAAGAATTAACAACAAAGATCCGTGATCCAAAGTCAAACTACAAACCTGCCAAAGCAAAAGTTAGACTTACTTAAAAGTAAAATTTTAGAATTTACTTTCTCTAAATTATTGCAATAAAATCAAAAGAACTCAGAGACAACCTTAGTCAGCAAAAACTTGACTTGCCAAATAGAGAGGGGTCGGTCAAAGATAACATTAGTTTAAAGCATAAAGTCATTTATAAAGCTTTATGAAGAAGGATGAGGGATAATCGTGTGCAGGAATACCTCATAAAGCAGAGGGTAAAAGCAGTTTAAAGAAATCTTGACAAGAGATTTAGTTACATAAAAGTATCCCCAGAACATTTATGGGGGAAAATGGAAGAGACAGCAAATTGAAAAAAATGGAAAAGAGCTCAAAAATTCTTATTAAAAACTCTTTCCAACATCAAGGACAAAGCAATGGACCCTAACATAGTCTCAGATGTCTCTAAAGAAGATAGGAATAGCACTAAAGAGAACAAAGATAGGACAAGCACCCAAACTGGACAAAATGTATAAAGCAGAGATGCAGAACAATTGTGAGGATATTGAATCAATATACAGAACATCTAATGACAGAAAGGATACCAAAGGCATAGAAAAAATATTGAACATTATTAATATGTAAAAAATAGAAAATATCAATAATAAATGACCTTTTATGCCTACTATAAAGCATATCCAAAAAATAAATGCATCTAAACAAGTCTTTTCAAAAGTCATTTGTACAGAAACTGAGAGTATCCTCAATGAGGATCAATGAGGATATTAATAGAGAACAAGCAAATTTTTTAGCAATTTATTTTATTATATAAATATTTTATTAGTTTTCCAATTACATACAATTGGAGTTTCTACCACTCATATTTTTATGCAAAGTTTTGAGTTTTACAATTTTTTCTTCCTTCCTTCCCTACCTCAACAGAAGATAGTATAATATAGGTTTTACATTTGCATTCATGATAAGCATAGATTGAAACTGAATGTGTTCTAAGAAAAGACTCAGATCCAAAAGGAAGACAGAAAATATTAGAGACAGTTAAATTACATAATACATAAGACAACTTTTAAAAATTGAAGATAATAAACTTTGGTCTTCATTTAAACTCCACACTTCCTTCTCTGGATAAAGATGGCATTCTCCACCACAGATCCCCTAAAATTGTCCCTGATTATTACACTGAAGGAATGAGCAGATCCATTGAGGTTGATCAACACTCCATGTTGTTGATAATGTGTATGATGTTATTCTAGTTTTGCTCATCTCACTCAGTATCAATTCATGCAAGTCTTTCCAGACTTTTCTGAAATCATTCCTCATGATTTCTTATAGTATAATAGTGTTCCATCATGTACATAAAACCACAATTTTGTTCAGCCATTCCCCAATTGATAGCATCCCTCAATTTCTAATTCTTTGCCACTACAAAAAGAGTTGCTATGAATATTTTTGTACATGTGGGATTTTTACCCTTTTTCATAATCTCTTCAGGATACAGACCCAGTAGTGGTTTTGCTGGATCAAAGGGTATGTACATTTTTATTGCCCTTTTGGCATAATTCCAAATTGCTCTCCAGAAAAGTTGAATCAGTTCACAACTCCACCAGCAATGCATTAGTGTTCCAGATTTCCCACATCCCCTCCAACATTGATCATTTTCCTTTTTTGGTCATATTGGCCAACCTGAGAGGTGCGAGGTGATACCTCAGACATGCTTTAATTTGCATTTCTCTAGTCAATAATTATTTAGAGCAATATATCTGCTGAACCCAGATGACTTGGGAGGAGAAAGTGAGGATGATGACTTAGCACGACACCCCTCACTCTAATCCAATTCATGTCCTTGTCATGGCATCACTTCCCTGACATCATCGTCTTCTTCTAAAACAAAGGACAAAATATCAACAGTTTGAATGTATAAGATATTAAATAGATCATTCATTCATTAATAATGAATTATTATTGGCTCATATTAATTGTTCTATCAACTTTCTCATGTTTTAATGACATCATTCTGTAATTTCCAAGAGAGGCAGCAGAACTTTTCCCAAAACCTAATTTATTTTATTCACTGTACATATATGTTTCTTGCTAGGAGCCTTGTAGATTCTCTTTCATGTGACTAACCATGGAAAGAAATCATGGCATAGTAGATTGAGAGGTGAACTTATGATCATAATGACCCTGTGAACATCTCCCCACAAACTTCTAACAGATTCCCCAGACTGAATCCTGAAGGCAAGTGCAGAATAAGTCTTATTTGAATCTTTAGAACCACTCAGTTAAATATAAGGAAATAGACATTGTTTGTGATCTGAGTGTCTCTGCCACCATGGTAGCAATAATCTTGGGCACAAATTCCACTAAAATTCCTGGAAGAGAAAAAGCAAGAGTTTATAATATTTTTTTATAAATAAATGAGCATATTTGAGGGGGGGAAATTTCTTTTCCAAGAAATAAGAGCAATGGGAAGAAAAAATGGAAAGGGAATTAACAACTTGGCACTAGAGTTGCATAAACTTACCCAACAACAAACTCCCTAAAAGCCAAGATGGACAAAATAGAAGGTAATGATTTTAAGAAGCAATAAAAAAAAATAGTAAAACAAAGTCAAAAACAGTAATAAATGGAAGAAAATGTAAAGTTTCTCATAGCAAAAAAAAAACAAAAAAATCAAAAACCTGATCCTTGTAACATTCCTTCCTTTGATCCTGGGGTTCTCAGCCCCCCAGTATCATTTAATTAGATGTTTCATCCATTTAAGATTTCTGAACAGAATAATAGTCTACTTTAGAGGCATCAAAGGCCCATGAGAGGCACAAAGAGTACAAGTAGGGTCATAATCTTATAAACCTCCCCTAAGGAGACAAACTTGTTAAATGAGCTTATAGGTGAATAGGGTAGCCAGGTGGCACAGATAGAACATTAGACTTAGAATCAGGAAGACTCATCTTCATGAATTCAAATTCATCTGTGTGATCTTGAGTAAGTCACATAACCCTGTTTACCTCCATTTCCTCATCTGTAAAATGAACTACAGAAGAAAATGACAAACAACTCCACATTTTTGCCAAGAAAACCCCAAAATGGGGTCATGAAGAGTTGAACATGACTGAAATGTCTGAACAACAATAAGAATAGGTAAACTAAGTCAGGTATTCACAATGAACCAGTTTTTAAAGGGGAGATTTACTTGTCTCCAAGGTAACCAAGAAAATTCAGCAAATATAAATACTTTGTAACAAAAACCTGAATTTTTTTAACTATTAAACAATAGCACCTCCTTGTAACCTACTCCCAACTGTGATGAATAAAAAATCCAAGAGACATAATTTCTGGATAATTAATAGTCAATTTATTAATTATGACTAGCAAATAATTAATAAAATGAGGTAAGTGACCTCCTGGTTTAATACTGTTTAAATACTCTTGGAAGAGTGAGTCTTTCTGACAGGTGAAAATCAACTTTAATAGGTTAACAATGTGAGAATGAATATTAACATGAAAAGTGGGCTTATTCTAATGACAGGTTGGGGGATGTGACTTTGATCATTTCACTCTTGAACAAAATGATTCATTCCTACCCAGACCACTCCCATTTTGACCAATCTAGACAAAAGTAACTATTCTCCACTCAGCCTTACTTGAATAGAATAATGGCAGGGTTAAGGTAAGAATTCTGCCTATATAAAGTGGTCTTTACTCTTTTTTTTAACTTATAAAATAAAAAAGAAACATTGTCATGTATGCAGCAAAACATAAGAGGATTCATAACATTCAAAACAATAAATTTTAGTTTTAAGAAAACCTATATAATAAATATCAAATATTGTGCTCAAAATTGTCCCTCTTTACTTCCTTATAGGGTTTTCTTCTGTTTTCTACTGTGTACTGTTTACTTTTTTCCCTCCCTTCTCCCAGGATGATTATAATTAAACATGGTAATAGATATAGATATATATATCTAGATATTTCTATACATATACACCCACATGCATAAACATAAATATTTAGCATATATATATATATAGTTTGTATCTCTCATTTTTATTACTTTCCTGAAAGAAGCAACCCCTCCTCACTCCTCTACTCTAATTCTACTTGCTATTTTGTCCTCCTATTCCTTAATAACCTATCCTTTAATGAATCCTTCCATTACATCTACTTCTATTCTCCCTCCCCTATAATCTATACACCCTTCTATACCCCCCATTAATCTACACACCTCCTATATACCCTCTTATCCTATTCCCTTACCCTCTAACTCATTACCCTCTCTATCCCCTCCTCTTATATGTATTTATGGATAAGTATATATATATATATATATATATATATATATATATGTATGTCTATGTCTATGTATGTGTATGTTCCCTCTTTAACCCATTCCCAATAAGTAGATTTCCAGAATTATCAGTTCTCTTTCCACATCTAATTCCTCTGTATCAATTCTTCTTCTCATACCTCATTTGTATATGATGGTTAAAAATTTTTTTTAATTTTTAAAAAATTTTTTCCTTAACCATTTTACTTGTTAGAATCCCATCCTATCTTGGACATATGACTTATATTTCCACATATAAACAGTAAACAATTTGTCTTTATTGAGTCTCTTGTAAATTAGTCTTTAATGTTTACCTTATTTCATATGGTTTTTGTAAGTCAAATTTTCTATTAAGTTCAAGTCCTTTAGTAACAAAATTCTGAAATTCTGGCAATTCACATAATTTCCTTTCTTTTCATTCAGGTTTACACTTAACTTTTCTGGGTATGATATTTTGGCCACAACTTCACTTTTGCTCTTTTATATGTTGTGCTCTAAGACCTGCAGTCTTTTAAAGTGGCCATCACGAGGTTTGTGTAATTTTAAATGTGGTTCTGCCATATTTGGCATGGTTTTTTCCTTGTTGGTCTAATAGTTTCTCCTTACTCTGGATGTTTTGATATTTAGCTATGATGATATTCCTGTCAATTTTCATCCCATGATGCCTTTCAAGTGGTGATCAGTGAATTTTTCCTCTTTCTCCTTTCCCTTCTTGTTCTAACCCTTCAGGATAATTTTCTTTAATTATTTCTTATATTATTGTATCAAGATTCTTTTTTTATCATAGCTTTCAGGTGGTTTGATTTCTTATGTTATATATTCTTCCAAATCTGTTGCTTGTCTTGTGAGATATTTCACTTTCTCTTATTTATCTTATTCTTTATATTTTGCTTCAATTTTTTTTTATCTCATATGACTTCATAGACTTCCCTTTGCTCCATTCTTTTTGAGCAGGTACCCATTTGATGTTACTCTCAGGATTTTTCTTCAGCATCTTCCTCTGAAGATGAACTCTGATCTTCTCTATTCCTATAGTAACCATCTTTAGGTGGGTTCTTTCTCCTTTGCCTGCTCATTAAAAAAAGGTTTAGTAGTTTTTTCTTAGATTCAGCTCTAGGCCTGTTGCATGGACTCAACCTATGCACTCCTTTCCCCCTCCAAACTACAGCTGGCTACCCTTCCACACACTATGGTGGAAAAGATCTTATTCCCCGAGAACCTTTCAGTGGTTATAATCTTTAGTTCTTCCCCTGCCCTGGGACCAAGACCAAGAACTCAGTCCTGTAAGTGTCAATAGCAACAGTATCCAATACCACTGCCGCCACACTCACAGGGTGAAAAAGTAACATTTATAAAAGATATAACAAAGGTAGAATTGATGGGACATGATTGAAAAGAGATTGGATGGAGGTTGTTTTAGTGAGAAAGAATGAAGAGTCCAAGATAGCATCCAGATTGTGAGCCCAGAAAGATGGTAGTGGCCTTGATAAGAACAGAAAAGTTAGGCCAAAATAACAGTGATTAAGGCTAGTTAAGAAATGAGCCCCCCACCAAAAAAATAGCCTCTTAAACCTATTCCAAAAAAATCAATCTGGGGAGGAAAGACCCATCCATCAAAACCCAAACCAAGTGATACTTGGACCTATTCTTGACCAATCAGTGAGAGACAGAGTGATTTGGATTAAGACCTGGTCAAATAGCTCCATTTGAATCTCAATGGGGTTTATCAAAGTCTGATTTTCCAGTGCTATATTTCCAAAAAATCATAACTGAAGCTACCTGAAGCAAAATAGTTGATTATCCCAATTTTAAAAAAAAATGAAAGAATAAATAAATAGGAAAAGAAAAAAAATCTAGTCCATAAATCCCAAGATATCTTGTGAAGTTTCAGGTATCTTCTCAGTAATATCCCTGTTCAAAATCCTATTGATATCAAATGCTCTTTGGGTATCAAGGAGATTTCAACATGCAATTTGATATTGGAGAATCAATTACCAGTAAAATAATATTAAAGAAATAATAAATGTTGTTAGTTTTGGAAGCAATTATATGAGATGGGGGTTGCATGAATCTCTACAATCCCTCAAGTTATACATAATTCTGAGAAGAGATCTAGCCATTGAAGTCTGAGTATCTGATCCTCCAATATCAATGTGTGTTGGGAGATAGATTCCAGAGTCTATATATTCTACACATATACTGACTGCATTTGTGACCCATGGCAAAGAGGTTAAAAACTTAGTGCTCTAGTCAACTCCTAAGGCCATGTTATTATTGTTGGTTGTCCTTCTTTCTCAAAGAAGACCAGTGACATAATGAGGGTGATATGGATGAGGTCAATGAACTCTCATGAAGTACCTTGCTCCTTGGTAAGGACTAAGGAAATCCCTGCTCCCAGGCAGGGATAAGCCACTATCAATAATACAATACATTTCTGCCCTGGCCTGAAATTATTAAGTCTTTGTGCCATTACTCCCCAGCTACATGTCCTTAATTACTTCATCTCTACTCTCTAAGTTACCCCTCCTCCCATCTATGTAGCCCTGATTTCCTCATCTCTCACCCTGGAGTTTTCTTGTATCAGTGAAATCACAGGTTTAGTACTTAGCTCCTACACATATACATACCACTATATTATGTACATTAAAACAAAGATTAGGGGTGACTAGGTGGTGTAGTGGATAAAGCACCAGCCCTGGAGTCAAGAGTACCTGGGTTCAAATCCAGCCTCAGACACTTAATAATTATCTAGCTGTGTGGCCTTGGGCAAGCCACTTAACCCTGGTTGCCTTGCAAAAAAAAACCTAAAAAAAAAAACAAAGATTAAAATTTTAAAGGTGAAATTAGTATTATAAAATAATTATTTTATTTATTAATGGTACCAAGAACCTTTCATTTTTACTAAAATATTATATTTTATAAGATTTATGTCATTAAATATCCTTCATTATTTTTGAAAATCTTGGCTTAATACTCTGTGATGCAGAAGCTCAAAAGTTTGGTTGTCAGCTCAATTGTTGTAATGGTTATAAGCAAGGGAATTCTGGACACAAACAAAAATCCACTGGAGACAAGTTCTCTTTGACTCTTGGCTGGGCTTCCTCATCTTTTTTCTCTCATTCTCTCTTTAAACTGGACCCATGCGGTCTGGTCCATGCTACTGTATCAATATGTCCCCAGCTCCTATGCCAAATCTATGATGATCTAAGCTTCTTTTCTCTTTTTTTTTTCCTTTTTAAGCATTTTAGCGCTTCTTAGCCTCCACTTCTGCTAATCAACCTGACCTTTAAGAAATTTATTATCTAGATACTTCTCTACAGTACCTAACTTGTGAACTAGTGTGGATTTGTTAGGGAACTATGATCTTTGTAGTACCTTGTAAATCATTTGTGCAACCTTTGAATTAAAATGTAAAACTTTTTATCTCCCTGAGTCAGAGATTGGTGAATTCTTCACAAAAAAAGAACCCACATAGATCGCTCTTTAAGCCCCCTTTCCTTGAAACCCATTTCCTCCATCTTCAAATTCCTTGTGATACTTGACTTTTATGACTGTCTATCATTACTGAAGAAATACTTCACCAATATCTATAGATTCACAAAGAAGCATTTTTTGACTACATGTTCTAAATCATAATTCTTATTTTCAATCCCATCCAGTGTTAGGCACAGGATTTTTTTAGTGGTGCAATGGATGGAGACTTGGGTCCAGAGTCAAGAAGATCTGAGTTCAAATGTAGCCTCAGATACTTACTAGCTGGTGACCCTGGCCAAGACATTTGATTTCTGTCTGTCTCAGTTTTCTCATTTGTATAATAATATCACCTTTCTCTCAGTGCTTAAATGATCTTTGTGAAGTGCATTGTAAATCTTAAAGTGTTAAAGAAGTGCTAGCTTTTATTATTATTATCATTATTGTTAGTGTTATTCATGTTAATTAGTTGTTCTTGCAAACTAATTAGAAAGTCTTGAATTTTTTTATCCTTTAAAAAATGAATTCAAATAGGGGCCACTAGGTGGCATAGTGGATAAATCACCGTCTTGGAATCAGGAGTACCTGGGTTCAAATCCGGTCTCAGACACTTAATAATTACCTAGCTGTGTGGCCTTAGGCAAGCCACTTAACCCCATTTGCCTTGCAAAAACCTAAAAAAAAAAAAATGAATTCAAAATAAAAAGATTAGAAAATTCTGTTTTTAAGTTTTTCCAGTGTTCAGGCAAGAGTGTTTTTATAGATGACCAGTTTTTGACAACAAAAATTTCAATTTATAAATGTCTTTATAATTGTGATAGTTTCAAACTGTCATTAGCTAATAGGTCAGGACACAATCTATACTTACACTAAAGTTCTTCACTAGCAATATTGCAAGCAAACTCATATTTCAAATAATCATCTTGAGAATTTAAAATTTTTCTGGCCAACTTCTCAGATTATATTAATCATTTGTTTTATCTAATAATGTGGCTATCAAAGAGCACATAGAAATGCCAGTTCTGACGAAAAGTATAAAGGATTGCCTTATATGCCTGGCAAACAGTACATGCTTAATAAATATTTATTGACTGCCTCAAGATGTGATGAGTTCTTCCTCTTTGAAGACTGAAGCACAAGGGTATTTTTATGAAATGCATCTTCCCATATACAGACAGGTTTTTTTGAGGGGGTTTTTTTTGGTGTTTGCAAGGCAATGGGATTAAGTGACTTGCCCAAGGTCACACAACCAAGTAATTATTAAGTGTCTGAAGCCAGATTTGAACTCAGGTCCTCCAAACAGAGACAGTTTTAACAAATTTTGCTATAGGGAAAGTAGAACTATAGCTGCTAGCAAGAACAGTCTTAGTGTATAACCTTCATGGCCATAGTGGTGGTGGGCATCACAAGAGGAGAAGGTATCTGATACCAATAGGAAACAGCCTTATTATCTATAAGACCAATAAAATGGAAGTGTTCTCTAAATTCCTAATAAGGAGGTTGGAATGCAGAGCAGGGAACTGGAATGTTAACCCTAACAATACCATTCCAGCAAGAGGCTAAAAATGGAAGATTAGTACCATATCAATCACACTGGCTCACAATAATCTCCAAGCAACATCTATATGATCATTTGTCAGACATGTTATAATAAGGATTTCTCTGATGGATGAATCATACTAGCTAGTTACTGAAGTCTCCTCCAACTCTCAAATCTTGTGATTCTATAAGTGAATCTACCCATGAGCAATTCTCAAAGCTGAAAATGCCCTTGTCCTTGGGGCTAAAGTCCAGGATTATGCTGCCTAGGGAATTCAAAATCCTCTTGTCTCTACACAAGACTTTGAGTTCTAAAAGAATGTCATTGAATTCCTTTTTCAGGCTTCATAAAAGCACACTTCTTATAACCATGTACTTTTTCTTTAAATTACCATTACTATTACTAGTGGGGATGAGGGTGAGGAATAAGTGGAAGAAAATATAAGGGAAAAGATGAGGAAGAACCCATGAAGAATTAAGAGTTCTAGAGTGAACTTGCTCTAGATCACAAGAATTACTGACTCAGCCAGTCACTGTTTCCTTGTTTTCTCTATTTTTCATAAATTTCCTTCAAATTTATGGTATTTCCTTTCCTTCCCTATAATCTTATCAGATTGTTTGGGAAATTTTTTTTAAAAATCTGATGAGATTATAGGGAAGGAAAGGTAATTTTCCACCTCCACTATTCATAAGCTATGTTGAGATAGTAAAAAAGATAAGGATAGTCTTATTTTCCAAGTACTTGTATACATTTCTCACTACTGTATCCTGATTAAAGTTGTGCCAACTCCTAAACCACATTTTCTCCCCTTCAAGTCTTAACTAAAAATTTTGCAATACTGTATAGGGCAAAATGTTCCCTGATTAATCAAGATAAAACATTTTGAGCAAATACAAACTGAAAAGCCTCTCTTAAATATGGTAATCTATCTCTCAATGTATCAGTTACACAGTGATCTTAAATTTAAACCAATTGAATCTTCTTCAACTCAGCAATACTTAGAATGAACAAAAGACCACATTGTTCAGTTTTTAAAGCTAAGAACAAGTAGCACTAAGGTTCTTTAGAAGGTCAGAATACAAGTGACTGGCCTTGGAAAACTTCAGAAAAGGGATTGTCATCAGAAATACAGTTTAGACTAGTCACAAAAGCAGTAGACAAGAAAATACCATTCCTTCCAATTACCTTTTTCTTCCAATTTACAAAGTACAATTGTATGTAAATGATTCAAAAGCAGAACAGCTCAGGGCAACCAGTTCTCAAGGAAAGTAATTTATTTCCATTTATAATACTATAATTGCTTGGCCAAGACAGCTGAATTTGGAATGTCTAGTCTAAACATAATTAGGAGAGGAGAGAGAGAGACCTACAGAGAGATGAGTCAGAGACAGAGATAGAGACAGAAAGAAGAGATAAGAGAGAAACAGAGAAGGGGGGAGAGAGACAAAGGGACAGAGAAAGAGAGGGAGAGAGAGAGAGGAGGAGAAGAAGATAGAAGAAGAAGAAGAAGAAGAAGAAGAAGAAGAAGAGGAAGAAGGAGGAGGAGGAGGAGGAGGAGGAAGAAAGAAAAAACTGCTAGATTATGCAGAGTGAATTGTGTAGAAACAGACCATTATACACAGTAACAGGAATTTTGTAATGATGATCAACTCTGAAAGAATTAACTATTCTGATTACTGAAACAATTCAAGACAATTCTAATGGACTCATGATGGAAAATGCTATCTACTTCCAGAAAAAAACTGATAAACCACTGAGTGCAAATTAAAGCATAATTTTTTCACTTTATTTTTCTTGGTTTTTTTTACAACATAGTTGATATAGAAATATGTTTTGCATGACTTCACATGTATAACTGATATCATACTTCTCTTTCCTTCTCAAAGGGTGAGATGAGTCAGAAGGAGAAAGAAAATATGGAACTCAAAATTTTTTTAAAAATGCAAAAAATTAATAAATAAATAATTTTAGAAGGTGAATTCCACCTAAAAATAACAACAATAATAATTCACATATCTATAGTATTCTACAATAAATAAAATACCTTCTTAGTTACTCTCCTATGATGTAGATAATATAAAAATTGTCATTTTCACTTTGCAAGAAACTGAGGTTCAGAGAAATCCTTCGCCTTGCTCAAAATCAGAAAGCTGGCAAGTGGAAGAGCCAGGACTGTAGCCCAAGCCTTTCGAACCCTAATCTCCACTACCACCATCACCCCCCTCTTTATGCCACATTACTCAGAGGGCAAGCTAGGAGACACTGATAATGGAGATTAAATTTAGCAATTAAAGACTGCTATGGCAATAATTACTATTGACATTTATTTGGTGTTTTAAAGTTTGCAAAAGTCCTTATTATCTATTTTGATCCCCAAATCAATTGGGACAAATTCTGCCAATATTTTATGGATAAGGAAACTGAAACTGAGAAAAACTAAGTACTTTCCCAGATTTAATTATTTCTGTTTTGGCCAAAGAAATCTGGAGTGTCTTATCCTTCCAACATATTTTTCCCCTCTTTTTGGAAGTAATCTTTCTTGGTCTCTTTGTCTCATCTCTCTCTTACCTATTTTTAATGATTGATAGTGCATTGAATCAGTCAAACTGTAATTTGGAAAAGACCTAGATCTAAAAAAGTTGCAGTCTCTCACTGCATCCAAGGCAGTTCCCAGTAGTTCTAAAGCTTATCTGGTCATTGAACCCAGATGATTCCAGAGGAAAAAGTTGTGCTGGTGACTTTGAACAGGAATCTCTCACTTTAATCCAACTTACTTGCATGACATGGCATCACTGCTCTGATGTCATGGTTTTCTTCAAGAACAAAGAGTAAAGAGCAATAAATGACAATAACAACTTATCCTTCCACTGAACTAAGAGTTAAAGGACCCAAGTTTGATTTCTGGGTTCTTGGACAAATCACTTCAGCTCTAAAGATCTTACTTTCCTTTATCTGTAAACAAGTGGGTTCATAGGATCATAACTCTTGAGCTAAAAGAAAAGAGAAGATCAAATAGACCAGGGTTTTGTAACTGAGATCCACGGATAGATGTTCATCAACTTGAATGGAAAAAAAGATTAGATCTTCCTTTTCACTAATCTCTAGCTGAAATTTAAGGTTTCCATAAATTTTTTAAAAAATATTACTCTGGAGATGGAGCCAAAATGGTGACAGGAGAAGAGCCTCTCTTAGGTGCTCTCTCTATAATATTTCAAAAACTCATAAAATAATGACTTTAACTAAATTTTCAAGAGACAGAACCCACAGAGGGATCCAGTAAGGCAATTCTCCAGAACAAAGTAATTTGGAAAACTGTGGAAAGGTTCTGCTCCCGCCAGAGTGAAGGAACTTCAGTCTCTCAGAGGCAGCCCCAGGGCTCCTGGGAGTCATGGCTCACACAGCAGCAGAGGCAGTTTCCTGACCTACACCCCTGGGAGCACCAGGCACAGCTTGGAAGATCAGTGGGGGGACTTCTGCCAGAGCAAGTCCATGAAGTCCAGCCCTCAGGGCACTCAGCAAGCAGTGGTGGCCTCAGCAGCCCAGATCCAGGAAATAGAAGCAGGCAGAGCAGATAAACAGGAGCCCCCAGGCCACTGAGCCTTGAGTGCTCAGCCTACCAAAGGTAGGGAGGTAGAGAGAGACTTTCCAGGTCTGTCCTCTGTATCTGGAACAGGATTCTGGGGCTCTGACCACATTCAGATCCTGATCACAGTCTAGGCCCCCCATAGAACAGCAGGGCCCCCCCACCTCAGCCCCGTTGCGGAGGGGTGCACTTGTGGTCATTCACAGACCAGGAGGGAAGATAGAGCCTCACACACAGAGATCCTTGTGTGGGGGTGTCCCAATAATACTCAAAAGATCAGGAAGCACTCCAAAACCAGGCACAGGCTGGGGAAATGAGTAAACAGAGAAAAAAAAGAGGAACACAATTGAGAAATACATTGTCTATGATCCCAAGAAGGATCAAAATATTCAATCTGAAGATGAGGAAGTACAAGCTTCTGCATCTAAAGACTCCAAGAAAAATGGAAATTGGGCTCAGGCTACGACAGAGCTCAAAAAAGATTTTGAAAATCAAGTAAGGGAGATAGAAGAAAAATTGGGAAAAGAAATGAGAGAGATGCAGGAAAAATATGAAAAAGAAGTCAGCAGCTTAATCAGAGATCCAAAAACATGTTGAAGAAAATAATATGTTAAAAACCAGCATAGGTCAAATGGATAAAACAGTTCAAAAAGTTATTAAGGGTGGCTCCAGTGGGAGAGAAGGAGGAACAGGGGGGTGAGGGGCCGCCTCCATCGCTGTCTGTGTCCGCTGCCGCTGCCGCTGCCCCCAGCACCACCACCGCCTCTCTGTGCCCGGGAGTGCAGGAAAGGGGTGGCCGGGCCTGGGAGCCAGGGGACGGGCAGCGCCGCCGCCGCTGCAGGGGCCGAGCCGGGCTGAGCCTGGCCGGGCCGGGGAGAGGGCGGCCGCCGGGCCGGGGTGCTGGAGGGGGCGATGGCGGACATCGACAAGCTCAACATCGACAACATCATCCAACAGCTGCTGGAAGTGAGAGGGTCGAAGCCTGGTAAAAATGTCCAACTACAAGAGAATGAAATCAGAGGACTGTACTTGAAATCACGGGAAATTTTTCTCAGTCAGCCTATCCTATTAGAACTTGAAGCACCACTTAAAATATGTGGTGATATTCATGGACAATATTACAATTTGCTTCGACTTTTTGAGTATGGTGGTTTCCCACCAGAAAGCAAACTACCTGTTTCTCGGAGACTACATGGTTAGAGGGAAGCAGTCCTTAGAAACTATCTGCCTTCTACTGGCCTACAAAATCAAATACCCAGATAATTTTTTTCTTCTTAGAGGGAACCATGAATGTGCCAGCATCAATAGAATTTATGGGTTTTATTATGAATGTAAAAGAAGATACAACATTAAACTATGGAAAACCTTTACAGACTGCTTTAATTGCCTACCAATTTCAGCCATTGTGGATAAGAAAATATTTTGCTGTCATGGAGGTTTATATCACCAGATCTTCAGTCTATGGAGCAGATTCCACGAATTATGCGACCAACTGATGTACCAGACCAAGGTCTTCTTTGTGATCTCTTGTGGTCTGACCCTGATAAGGACGTCTTAGTCTGGGGTGAAAATGACAGAGTTGTGTCCTTCACATTTGGGGCCAAAGTGGTAGCCAAATTTCTCCATAAGCATGATTTGGATCTTATATGTAGAGCCCACCAGGTGGTTGAAGATGGATATGAATTTTTTGCAAAGAGGCAATTGGTAACACTCTTTTCTGCCCCAAATTATTGTGGTGAATTTGACAATGCAGGTGCCATGATGAGTGTGGATGAAACCCTAATGTGTTCTTTTCAGATTCTGAAACCTGCTGAGAAGAAGAAGCCCAATGCCAGCAGACCTGTCACACCACCACGGGGCATGATCACAAAGCAAGCAAAGAAATAGAGGTCAATTTGACATTGCCTAGTTGGGACTTGTGTGATAGGATAGAACCTTCCTTCCTATTTTCTTTCCTTCATTTTTAAACTGGAATGTGCACTGGTCAGCTTGCTCAAATACATGCGTGTTTGTGGTTTCTTTTCCCATTTTTGATTTAATGAATGGCATTTGCTGGTTACAGAAGCAAATGAAAGACTTTCTCCACTCCCAAGGAAAGTTTCTTTTTTGAAAAACAGTTCTCTATTCCTTTAAAAAGCAACTTCTGTTGGTGTCCCTGCTGCACACTCCATAACAGTTGATCCTGTCTTTCAGGGTAGCTGTACAATTGACTTTTTATTTTTTTGATTCAGTACAATATATGTGTAGTGTAAATGCTTGTTTTTCTTTAGAATCTAAGGAGGGCACTAGAGTTCTCTGAGACTAGACATATGTTACTGTCATAAAATGGATATTGTTTATACAAACCACTGTGAATGTGGTTTTTTTTTACACTTTAAAAAATTTATTTCAAAGGGATTGCTTTTTCTTTCATTGTCTTGTCATGTACAGACTAGTTTTATTGCTATCAACATTAGGAATAACCTTCAACCTTGCCAGCATCACTGGTATGATGTATATTTAATTAAAGCACACATTTACCCTACTGTATACTTTTGACAATTAAAGCCATTATTTTAAATGTTTGTGATTTTCCTAAAGCCAAAGTTTCTGTTGAAATATGTATTGACACAACCCATAAATACATGGTGGCATGGTTGTATGTAAATGCCTTCCTCTTGGGGACTTAAAAAGAAGTTTTGATTTTGAATAGCCAATAGTAATGCAGTGCTGTTTATGCTATTAATGATTAAAGTTAATAAAATTTTGTACAATTAAAAAAAAGTTATTGAGGAGAAGGATGCTTTAAAAAGCAGAATTGGCCAGATGGAAAAAGAGATAAGAAAGCTCTCTGAGGAAAACAAATCCTTCAGATATAGAATGGAGCTAAAGGAAGCTGTTGACTTTATGAGAAGTCAAGACACAATGCTTCAGAACCAAAAGAATGAAAAATTAGAAGAAAATGTGAAATAATTCATTGAAAAAACAACTGAAGGGGTGGCTAGATAGCACAGTGGATAAAGCACTGGCCCTGGAGTCAGGAGTACCTGGGTTCAAATCCAGTCTCAGACACTTGATAATTACCTAGCTGTGTGGCCTTGGGCAAGCCACTTAACCCCATTTGCCTTGCAAAAAACTTGAAAAAAAAAGAAAAAGAAAAAAACAACTGATCTGGAAAACAGATTCAGGAAAGATAATTCAAAAATTATTGGAATACCTGAAAGTCATGATCAAGAAAAGAGCCTTGACCTCATTTTTAAAGAATCCCTATAGAGGAAATTTCCCAAATATCCTAGAAACAGAGGGCAAAAATAGAAATTGAGAGAATCCACCGGTCTCCCCCAGAAAGAGATCCAAAAAAAAAAAAAACCAACTCCCAGGAATATTATAGCCAAGTTCCAAAACTCCCAAGTTAAAGAGAAAATATTACAAGCAGCCAGAAGGACACAATTCAAATATTGTGGAGCTGCAGTCAGGATCACACAGGACTTAGCAGCAATTACATTAAGGGCTCATAGGGCTTGGAATATAATATTCTGGAAGACAAAAGAGCTTGTAATGCAGCTGAGAATCAACTACCCAGCAAAACTGAACATCCTCTTCCAGGGAAAAAGATGGACTTTCAATGAACCAGGGGGATTTCAGTTGTTTCTGTTGAAGCAACCAGAGCTGAACAGAAAGTTTGATCTTCAAATATAGGACTCAGGTGAAACATAGAGAGTGGAGGAGAAGGGTAAAATATGCGTGACTTAATGATGATGAACTACATGTATTCCTGCATAGAAAAATGATACTGATAATACTCATATGAAACTTCTCATTTAATAGAGCAGGTAAAAGGAGCTTTTATATATGAAGCACAGGAGAGAGCTGAATTTGAAGATATAATATATTGTAAAAGTGGAGTCAATGACTAAAAGGGAAATGTAATGGGAGTAAGAGAAAGGAGAGGTGGAATAGGCTAAGATATTTCATATAAGATTTTTTTATTACAATGAGCAATTATTGCAATGATATAGAAGGGGGGAAGACAAGGGTGAATGAGGGAACCTTCGCTCTCATCAGAGGTGGCTAGGAGAGGAAACAGCATATACACTCAATGTGGTATAGACAGCTAGAGTAAGAGGGAGAGAAGGGGGATGGGGGAATGGGGGGATGTGAGTGATGGAGGAGAGGGTGGACCATGGAGGAGAGTGGTCAGATACAACACATTTTCTTTTTTACTTCTTGCAAGGGACTGGGATTGGATGGCCTGTCCGAGACCACAGGGCTGGGTGGTTGCTGGGGCTTATGGGTGGTATGCAGGCTCAGGGTCTCTTGGTCCCAGGGCCAGTGATCAAACTGCTGTGCCACTCAGCTACACTACAGCACATTTAAGAAGAGGGACAGAGTGAAAGGAGAGAGAAAATATAGTATATGGTAGTGGGGAAGTACGAATGGAGGGAGTTGTGATCAGCAATGGCAACAGTAGAAAAATTTGGAAGTAGCTTTTGTGATGGACTTATCATAAAGAATGTGATCCACCCATGACAGAGCTGGTGGTGTTGGAGAACAATTTTTATTATTATTATTGTTATTTATTTTTTTTATTATTTTTATTTTTTTCTCTTTCCTTTACTTTACTGCTCATGAGGGTCTATATTTTGGGGGAGGGGGTATTATGCTTACTCTTAAATAAGAATATTTTAGTAACGTATAAAAAAGCACATTTGTACAAAAATAAAAATAAATATAACATAAAATAAATCTACAAGAAAATTTTCACTTACCGAAAAAATGAAAACAACATAGGGAAGATTACCAAAGTATTTCAATCAAGGTAAAGAACAAAGAATTATGGGGTTTTTTGTGCACTATGCTCCACTATGCTTTATTTTTTTTCACTGCATCACCTGGCTGCCCCTGAGATTATATTGTTTGTTTAGAGTAACAACTAGTTCAATAGTTTTACATAGGTAGATAGAAATAGAGATATCTTTGTCAAATGGAGGGTGAGGAGGGAAGGAGGGAGACAGTTCAGAACTTAAAATGTAATAAATGTAATAAAATAAAAAATATAATATAATAAAAATGTCATAAAATAATAAAGTGTAATGTAATATAATAAATGTAATAAAATAAATAATGTAATGTAAATAATGTAGTAGTGTAATATAATAATGTAATGTAATAAAATATAATAATGTAATGGAAAGTAAAAATGAAATAATAATAATAAAAAATTCATTTTTTTAACAAAAAAAAGAAATGAAGGGACATCTATAAAGATCTGTATGAATTGATACCAAGTGAAATGAATCTACACAATTTGCAAGGCAATGGAGTTAAGTAACTTGCCCAAGGTAACACAGCTAGGTCTAAGATCAGATTTGAACTCAGGTCCTCCTGACACCAGGGCTGGTGTTCTATCCATTGTGCCAACTAACTGCCCCCTTCATTCTTTTTTTTTTAGGTTTTTGCAAGGCAAATGGGGTTAAGTGGCTTGCCCAAGGCCACACAGCTAGGTAATTATTAAGTGTCTGAGACTGGATCTGAACCCAGGTACTCCTGACTCCAAGGCCGGTGCTTTATCCACTTTATCCACTGCACCACCTAGCCGCCCCTGCCCCCTTCATTCTTAAAGAAGACCATGACATCTGAGAAGTGATGCAAGTGACTTGGATCTGAGTGAGGGAATTTTGTGCTAAGTCACCAGCCTCTCTCCTTGGGAGCTATCTAGGTCCAGTGTACAGATATGACTCAGGATGATTGGAAATGGCCCTGGATATGAGGCAATCCAGGTTAAGTGACTTCCTCAAGATCACCCAGCTGGTAAGTGTCAAGTTTCTGAGGTCAGATTGGAGCTCAGGTCCTCCTGACTCCAGGACTGGTGCTCTATTCACTGCATCATCTAGCTGTCCACTATAATATCAGCATTATAAAACTCAAGCAATACTGAAGATTTAAAAATCTTTATTCAATACATGACCAACAGTGATTCCAGAAGGCTAATAATCATGACAGAGAAATAAGAGATGGGTTACATATTTTTTCCCCTTTTTCCAACAGGGAAGAGTAAGTGAGAGGTAGAAAAAATGCATAATAATTTAAAAAATAAAATGTTCAAAATGATTTGTCAAAGGCATTGAGAGGCTAAATGACTTTCTCATGATCATTTAAATAGTACTTGTGAGGGACAGGACCTGAACTCTAGAATCTTTTTTAATCCAAGGCTGGCCCTTTATTAATTTTGCAACTCAGACTCCTTCTGAACATATTATGAAGTCTTCATAATAGTAATATCTGTAAAGTAGAACTTTAAGTTTTGCAAAATGCTCTACAATATTAGGCTCATTTTATACTCTCAACCTTAGAAGGTAGATATTATTATTATCTCCATTTTACAGATAAAGAAAATGAGACTAAGGGAAGTTATACAATCTGCCCAGCTAATTAGTATCTACCATAATGGAACTGAAGTCTTCCTGCCCCCAGACCCAAGAGGTCTATTCACTACACAACCTATCAGCCAATAAACCCACATTACATAATAATGTATTGAAAAGACCTTGGACATAAAAGAATTGTTTGACACCAATACTGGATCTACTTTATCTTAAATAAGATGATATATTCTAAGTCAAAAATGATGATAAAATCCCAATTGTCAAGAGCAGTAGAAATAGGGTTATTATATCAACTTTGCTAATTTATTTTATTTTATTTAGGGTTTTTTTTTGTCAAGGCAAATGGGGTTAAGTGGCTTGCCCAAGGTCACACAGCTAAGTGTCTGAGGCTGGATTTGAACTCAGGTCCTCCCGACTCCAGGGCCGGTACTCTATCCACTGAGCCACCTAGCCACCCCAACTTTGTTAATTTAATTGGAAAATTATTATCAGAACTGATCAGTCTGTTAAAGTGATCTAAGTATGCTAAAGTCAATTTCAGTCATTTTGGGCCTCTCTAAAGTCAACTACTAAAGTTAATCAAACCACTTTTTCTCTCTTCAGGGATTTTTCAGATTAAGCCCCTATTCTTCCAAAACATAACTTTAAAGGTAAAAGGAAGGAGCATCAAATATATTTTGTTAAATGTAAAAATACCATCTATTAAAGGAACCTGGTAAAAAATGCTAACATAAAAAATTTTTTGAATTCTAGTGGAATTTAAGTTAAATAATATATCATGTCAACATTATAATTTTGATCAAAAATTTAAATATGACCTTGGGAGTGATTAAGAACTTAGGATCATGGAGGCAGCTAGGTGGCACAGTGAATAGAGCACCGGCCCTGGAGTCGGGAATACCTGAGTTCAAACCCAGCCTCAGACACTTAATAATTACCTAGCTGTGTGGCCTTGGGCAAGACACTTAACCCCATTTGCCTTGCAAAAACCTTAAAAAAAAATCTTAGGATCATACATTTAGAGATAGATGGGAATGGGGGAGGTCATCTGATATGGAGGTGTCAAATGTATGACCCTCAATACTTCTTGATATTAAATTAAATATTAAATTTAATTTGAATTGACAATTAATAAAATAAATACAAATAAATAGAACATTAATGATGTTAGTATGTGATTTCTTAAGTCACTATGCCACCAAAAGAGATTTTTATGTGTTAATGGTCCTATGTACATTTAAATTTGATAATGTTGTACCCCAAGATGCGAGTCTGAGACCAAGCTATGAAATTTGGGAGTGGAGTTTATTTTACCAGGGTTTGCTAGGGGTAAAAATCCAAATCTAACAACCCCAAGAATAGAGTGAGCAAGATTTTTATAGTAGTTTGAGGGGTGGAGGTATTGTGAGCAAGCAGGGTACAGAATCACAAAAAGCAGATATATTTCCTTGTCAGACTGTTGCGCACATATAACATAGTATAGATAGGAGGCCAATAAAAGATGGAAGGGGGTCAGGGTCTAACATGTTTCCTGTGGTACAGGACAGTCACATACCAGAGAGAGGATCAGGGTCTGCCTGTGGTACAAGACAGTCATGTACCAGAGAGACTTAGATTGGGAGGAGTTTACTATCTCACAGCTCCAGCTGCACCTGGGGAAGGGAGAGGCAGTTTTAGGAGAAAGCAGGAATATTGCAGAAACAGCAAAAGGATTAGGTTAACAAGAACATTAGGTGAGTCCCAGATAAAATTTATGGTATATCTCATGACTCTCAGGGTCAAGTAAACACTTGACCTTAGCCCTGCCAAGATGTTCCCAGACTTAGGGGCATCAGCCAAACGTACTTCTGGGGAGTTTCTTGGGACCCAGAAAAGTAATATTGTACTTCATTCCCCACTTCTTTTTTTGCAATACTCAAATCCTTGAGCTATCATCTTCATAACCTGGAGAAGCATGAACTACAAGCATCCTAACAGAATTTATTGAAGAGTATAAAATGGATGATTTGACTGAACAAGCAGGGACCAATGGTTAAGGCAAGGAGGAGTAACAAGGGGCCCGCTAAGGCAGAAAAACAATATGTCACTCCCAGTGCAGCACACAGGCCATCCTCCTTCAGGAACAAGAGGTCCAGCCCACTTTTATTCTGCAGTACCATTTTTGCTAATGAGGCGACCTGGTTCTCCAACAAAGAGCTAGAACTCTCAATGTGTTTAACATCTGGGTGCTCAGTTCTTTAAAACTGGATTCTCCCCTAATGAAGGCAGTAGTGCCCACTGCAGTGGAACCCACCAGCCCCAGTCCCACCAGTAGAGAGAACAGGTACAGCTCTCTTCTACAGACCAGAGGGCCCCGAAGGTGTGGGTGTGAAGAAATATCCTCAGTCATTAGGTCTGAGGAGTAAAGACACTTGAGGGAGAATCAAGACCAAGATGCACAAGGCATCATCCTAGGACAGGAGAACCTGAGTTGAGACACATTTTGTGAGCCCATCCAAGCAAGCAAACCATGTGCCTTCTGGGGCAATGAACCAATAAGGGTCAGAGGAATAGAGATGTTTCTAAATGAGTTGCAGGATCAGAGGAGAGGGCTGGCTTAGGAGGTGAAGGGGGTTACAAGGTGGGTATCTGAGCCTCACAGATCTCCAATTTTTGGTCATTCTGGGGCATGCTGAGGGGCTGGAGGACACAGAGACAGGATCTGAGAGAGCCAGGCCAATGAGATAGGATGGCTGGGGGTCAACACAGAGTTAGCAAACCCGACCCAGGTTGGGCTGGGTATCATTCAGCATTTGGTGACTTGTGTACAGAAGGGTCAATAAGGAGAGTGGGTTCAAAATGACTGTAGTAGTTACTGAACCTTCTTAATCTAAATTTAATCCCCATATCTGCAGGGTATGCCAAAAGGGGCTGGAGGGTTGCAGGACAGACAGGAACAAAATGGTTGGGTGCCTAGGGGACTTCTGGACCATGATATAAGGATCAGACCCACCATGGATCCCAGGGGCCCCCATGCCTACACACCTATAGGACCAGAGGACATGTGGAATGCCATGACACACTGACACTTGGAGCAGGAAAGGGAACACCCAGCCTCCCTCTCATTAGGAATGTATCCAGGGATCAGAGAATCTCAACCTAGTCAAAAAAAAAAAAAAAGATCTATCATTGAGGCCTTGAGCCTCTGTCCAAGAGCTCTCCTCAGCCCAAAAGGTCCATAACACTTGCTCACACTTATTAATGATCCATGTGCTCTTTTCTCTGGGAGCATGAGGTTTAGAAAAGACGGAGGCACACCAGAACATCAGAAGGGCGGCTGAATAAGTTTTAGTAGATTGACCCTCCATTGGGCAAGTGTAGTCAGCTTCACCCATGTGTGATGTAACTACAGTGGAATAGAGTCGACCTTTATAGCAGTTGGGGTGGTCACGATGACAGCGTAGGGTCCCTTCCAGGTAGGTTCAAATCCAGATGCCATGAATTTCTTAACCAGGACCAAATCCCCTGGCTGGAAGGGATGTATGGGTTCAGACAATGGGATACTCAAAGCATCTGGAACAGATCTCTGGAGCTTGGTCTGTATCTCCTGAAGCCCCTGTAAGAACTTAAATTAGGGATGGAATCATCCTCAGCCCTCAAGGTTCTATTAGTTTGTTCAGCCTGGCTAGAACTCTGGGACCTATATGCATAATGTAGCTTCCATCCTAGCACCTTTGTTATTTCCTGAGAGATTTTTGGCTGTAAAGGCAGGGTCATTGTCTGACCTAATTCCTAGCGGGAGGCCAAATCGGGGAGGAGCTCATTCAGAATTTTATTAACTACTTCCAGGGCTGTTTTGTCTCCATCATCCTCCTGCTGCCTTCTTCTCCCCTTTTGATTCAGTCAAGTAATCTTCCAAGGGGGCAGTAGGTGGGTTAGGGGGAAGAGGAGACAGAACAGCATTCTTCCATCTGGAAATGTTCATCACCCTCCCTGCTCTTGCCCTTTTGATCTAGTGAAGGAATCCTCTGAGGGGGAACAGATGGGAGCTGGTGACAGGGGTGGGAGTAATGGGGTTTGGGAATTCAGGGGCTAAGATCTCCTCCTTATTCTGTACCTATTCCCTCCCCAGTGCTTCTGGTACAAAAATACTTCCAACCCCTAAATCCCACCATCCAGGCTTTAACATCATAACAGGAAAATAACATATTGACAAAACTAAATCATATAACTTTTCAACATCTTATATATTCTTCTTCTGAGTTTACTACTTTGCTTCTTTAAAATTGAACATTTAACTCTTAATCTATGTGAAACAAGTTCTCTAAAAGTTACCCTAAGAACTGAATATCCTTTACACACAAATATCTTTGATATCTGTTTTATAAACTTATTATCCTCTTGTTTGAATACATCCTATTTTCAAAAAGAAAACAAGATTCTCCTCAAATTTTAGTTTTACACAATAATTTGAAAAGTCCAGTGTTCACCTATTACCCATGCCCGTGTTACAGTTACATGTATAATTTCTCCTTTTAAGAGATAATAAATAAACTACATTGATCTTACATACCATTTTTCCCTTTTATAAGCATGAGGTGAAAAACAAAGCCTTTCACGAATTCTCTGGGCCAAAAAGACCTTGAGAGATATAACCTGTTGGCAAGGTATTCTCTAGTTCTTCTCATAACAAATCTTTACAAATGTGATAGATGAAGCTTCAGTTCATTCATAATTTGTTGTTACAAAACAATTTTAAAGTTTCAAAAAGTATAGCTCAAACTGTTCTTATACAAAGTTTACTAATTGTACATAGCTGAAGAGTTAACACCCATTCTGATGCTGGGCAAGGCCATATGCTGGTTCCCCCACCCAAGGTCCCCCATCACCTTTGCATGAACTTGGTTGTCTTTGTGTGTGCCATATACTCCCTCTAGGAACTAGCCATTCCTGGTGGTTGAATCTTGGGAGGGTTGGCTACCCACCCAGAGGTTCAGCATTTAATTAATTTCAGAACCTTGGCCACGAGTCTTCCCAGGTCATGCACGTACTCTTCCCAGGTCATGCACATACTCTTCACATGGTCATGTGTGTACTCTTCATGTGTCCTGGTTAAGTGCCAAAAAAAACTTATATAAGCCTATTGGCAATGTGCCACCTTTGTCCAGGACCCCTTAGAAGTCCCTAATGTTGGCCAGCCCCTTGGAGTTTCGGCCATGGAAATGATGCTTTGCCTGGGACACTTTCCCAATCACGACTCTAAAAGGCTGTGATTTGGAACTCCTCAACCTCTGTGGATTCAGATATTGGTGCTCCTCCAATTGGTGATGTTTTCTTTTAATATCTACCTTTATGTAGGCTTTGCACTTCTTTTTAGTATATTGGGACTTATTGGTTACTTTTGCTGTAAAACTGATTTATTTCTACCTGTTTTATAATCACTTTGTTAAATATACTTTTTGTTTGTTTTGTTTTGTGGGTGTGAATGTGTCACTTTGTAGGAGCAAATAGAAACCAAACTCCTTAATCAAACAATAGCATATTTCAATTACATGTATATTCCTTTTACTCCCTAAAACTTTATAATACAAAGAATTCTCGAGACCAATTGTTTAAAAAAATCCCTTCTTATAACCAAAAGATTTTCTTTATATTTCCCTTAAATTCCAAAAGCCATATTCAAATTAGCCTTAAATCATTTTCTTTACAAAGCCTAAAAAGTTTGCAAATTCTCCTTATCTTTATCAGTGCAATTCTAACTTCTCAATGCTCTAATTTTTAAGAGCTTTCTATCCTCACTGACCAACATTTCTTAATATTAGAACATTCTATGTTCTTGGAATTGAAGATTACCCACAATTTGAGATATCAAAGTAATATGTACTAATTCTTTATCTTTACTGTTTATCATTACTCACTCACTCCAGATTTTTCCCAGATATATGAACTATATCCCAAGCATATTTTGAATCAGTGTAAAATATTACTCCCCCTTGTTTAGTACTTCTAAAGCTTGATTAAGAACACATGAGTTGGGGTGGCTAGGTGGAGCAGTGGATAAAGCACCAGCCTTGGAGTCAGGAGTACCTGGGCTCAAATCCAGTCTCAGACACTTAATAATTACCTAGCTATGTGGCCTTGGGCAAGCCACTTAACCCCATTTGCCTTGCAAAAACTTAAAAAGAAAGAACACATGACTCACAAGTTTGTTCTGACAATAGTTTTGACACACTCCTATGACACTGGAGAAGTCATAAAACATCAGAATCAAAAACTCAAACACTTTTCTTCACAAACCCCTTAATTTAGTTTATCTGTATCTGCAGATTAGCACATTCTAGAATAACATGATAAAATTAACATTTACCTAACAACTGTTTTCATATCAAACTTTTCACTGTATGGGGTTTATTACTTCTCCAATCAATTCACTGCCACACATTGCAAAAAGGGGCAGTTTAATGCAATTTTTAAATCACCCCAACCTCATATAAACACATATCTCCCTATAGACTTATAGTTCTATACTGTCTTCTCTTCTTACAATGATTTGTAAACCATTTTCCAAAGTTTCCAAAATCCATCTTTGGTATACAAAGTCAAACCTGCTAAACCTTCTGCATATATGCTTTAAACAATTTCCATAGTTAACAAATGGTTCAAAAAACCCCAATTGTCTCTATGTTTGGATTTTCTTTCCAATTTTTTCCAAACTTCTGACCCAGACCTTACAGTTCACATTTTCTCTCAATATACTGTTCCACCATTCCTTTTCATTAGATCTTCTTGACTTTAATTCAGACTATTCTGAACTAGAGTCATATAGCTTATTACAGCTATATAAACCACAGATATGATTCCACTTTTCACAATACATTTTCCATTCCAGGGTTTTAATATTTAACATTTCTTGATTATTACTGCTAAGACCTTGGAGAAGGCAGTCATTCAAAAATCCCTTAGCCTAATAAGAATATTCCCTGATCCCCTTCTTCAAATATAGTAAACTGAATAACTTTTATAAGGGGACAGTCTTAGATCCTTTGGAAGGGGGGGGTTGATCTTCTGTTCTTAAATCCTTACATGTCCCATAATTTTCTGTAACAACTAACATTATCAGAATCTATATTGATAAACTCCTGGAGCTCTAATGTTATCATATTATTCTGGGAAAAGATTAATTATTTAATTTCCCCTATACTGGCATATCTTGGTAACCACATTATATACTTTAGGATTAACCTGACTCGAGGCAGCTAGGTGGCACAATGGATAGGAGTACCTGAATTCAAATCCGGCCTTAGACACTTAATAATTACCTAGTTGTATGGCCTTGGGCAAGTCACAACTCCATTTGCCTTGCACAAACCTAAAAAAAAAAAAAAAAAAGATTAACCTGACTCTCTTGTCTTTCTGAAATTTACTTTCCCAAAACTTTCTCAAATCAAAATGGCATTTCTTTCTATGGTTTCTTTATTTAACATATTTGGTAATATTCACTGTCTCTTTCCTGTTTCTTTAACTTCACTTATTTTTCTAATTCTTTCTGAGGTAATTCTCTTAGCTAATCCTTTTTTTCCCCTGTTTATCTCAAGGTGGAGTGATAAAAGCTAGAGCTGTAAACCAACAAGCTGCAGAGAAGGAGGGGTCATATTGTAAAAGATATAACAGAGGCAGAAAGCAGTCTCAGTGAGGGCATTAGCTGAATACTTTCAAAAAATCCAGCCTGGAATCTCCTTCAGGTGGCCAAATGTAGGAAAACAGCAGGCAACCCAAATGGGTCTTGAGGAAATTAGCTGACTCCCTTCTCCCCTGCCCCCCCCCCCAGTTTGATAAGTCAATAGAGGAACCAAACACACAAGTAAATAGACAATCTAAGCACATAAAGACAGAGAAGGCACAGAGATTACACAACACAACAGCCAGACACAGCCCAAACACCAACTACAGAGCAACAGAACTTTAAAAAAACCAATTCAAACTTCCTACATTCTATACCATGCTAACCAATGCTGAAGGTTGGCCACTCCTTAGTGTAAAACAAGGTAACTTTGAAATTTACAACCAGAAACAACTGCCAAAAGCGTCCTTTTGTAGTTTGCAACTAAAATCCAAGAGTCGCATCTAACTATTGCTAGCCCAGGGACAGAAACAGAACTGATACTTACCTCCAGAAGTCTTTACTTTAGGTTGCACTTTAGGCCAAATGTGATGGGGTCAGCAGACAGTCTCATCCACGGGGACCATTCCTACTCCAGTCCAGGCCCCTAGATTGTCTCAGGGGCCAGCCTCCCTGGAGCAGAGAGAGGAGTGGTCCCTGCTGAGGAAGGCTTGGAGCCAAGTCCTTCCTGCTCATCTTTCTGGTGCCTCCAAAATATTGTACCCCAAGAAGTGAGTCAGAGACCAAGTTATGAAATTTGGGAATGGAGTTTATTTTCCCAGGGGTTGCTAGGGGTAAAAACCCAAATCTAACAACCCTGAGAATAGAGTGAGCAAGATTTTTATAGTATTTTGAAGGGTGGGGGTATTGTGAGCAAGCAGAGTACAGAAGCAGAAGTAGCAATTAGATATATTTCCTTGTCAGGCTGTTGCACACATGTGATGTAGTATAGATAGGAAGCCAATAAAAGATGGAAGGGAGTCAAGGTCTAACATGTTTCCTGTGGTACAGGACAGTCACATACCAGAGAGAGGATCAGGGTCTGCCTGTGGTACAAGACAGTCATGTACCAGAGAGACTTAGATTGGGTGGAGTTTACTATCTCACAGCTCCAGCTGCACCTGGGGAGGAGGGAGGCATTTTTAGGAGGGAGCAGGGAATATTGTAGAAACAGCAAAAGGATTAGGTTAACAAGAACATTAGGTGAGTCCCAGATAAAATTTATGGTATATCTCATGACTCTCAGGGTCAACTGTTTTAGCCCTGTCAAGATGTTCCCAGACTTAGGGGTGTTAGCCAAACTGTATTTCGGGGGAATTTCTTGGGATACAGAAAAGTGTCAAGGATCCCCTTTATACAGTGTTAATATTGTGCTTCAGTACCACTGATAAAACACACACACACACACACACATACACACACATACATGCACACATAACTTTATTTTAAAATTTATAAAACTGAGATTTTGTTACAAAGATTAAATAACTTTACTAAAGTCACACAGGTAGTTAATAGCAGAAACAGCATTCAAATTCAGGTCTTTTGATTATGGACTATGACTGGCATTATGGGGAAATGGAAAGAAATTTTCTCACTGCAAGATCCTGCACATAAAGTAGAGTAGAAGCTAGAATCAAAGGAATGTAGAACATATTTAATCTAAGATTAGGGATTTCTCATAGCTATGATTTTAGGGTTCAGAATATAATACTAGATTCTTTTTAGATAGATGAATAAATGGATAGATAGATAAATGGGTGGATGGATGAAACTTTCCCTTATAGGACTAGAAAAAGGCACATTACACAGCAAGTCAGCTAGAAAATCAACAGGCAGTAGCATAGAGCAACCTGGTCATCGAGGATCAGCAATGAAAAGAAAATTCCAATAGCCTGAAATTGGGGGATATCATCAAACCAGATGGAAAATATCAGCAATGCTGAATGGAAAAACTATCAGCAAGACTAAAAGAAGGAAAGAGTTTTAGCAGAATACTGATCTAGGAAAGTAAATTAATAATTATTAAATGATAGCAGCTAACATTCATATATTTAACATCTACTATGTGCTAAGCACTTTACAAATATTATCTCATTAGCCCTTCACAATAGCCTTGGGAGGTAGGTACTATTATTAGGAAACTGAAGCAAACAGACTTGCCCAGGATCACACAGCTAATAGGGATCTGAGGTTGGATTTGAATTTAGAACTTCTTGACTCTAAGCCCAGCAATCTAGTCCCTATGCCATCTAACTACCATTGCTATGTATGCTTCTTCCCAAGTGTGTCACACTGGGGATGTGAGTACCCTTTTACATGAATATTCCCTTAACATACATTTCTTTTCTCACCGAGAAATTTGCTCTTTGAGAAAGTCTACTGGTATTATAGGGGATTTCCCTTATTATTCATTCTTATTATGTTGCTTAATTAAAAGCCCTTGTTTTGAAATATGTCTCTTTGTCTGATAAAAGAAATTGAGGATCTATGGTTTTGAATGGATAATGACCAAAAGCATGATTTGAACCTGGGATAACTTTCAGTGGTTGCACAACTGAGGGAAGCTCAAGCTACAGAAAGCAAATCTAGAGAAGAGCAACCAAGATGATGAGAAGACTATATTGTCATTCAAAAGCTGGTCAAAGAAACTAATGACTGATCACAATGTTTAGGTATTTGAAGGACTAGCAAATGGAAAAGAGATTAGACTTCTTCTTGGTCTTATAACTGAGAACTAGGAACAGTGAGTGAAAGTCTTAGAATCTGCTCAGTATAATAATAAGTTTCTCAACAATGAGTTACATGAAGGCGCAGCTAGGTGGTGCAGTGGATAAAGCACCAGCCCTGGAGTCAGGAGTACCTGGGTTCAAATCCGTCTCAGACACTTAATAATTACCTAGCTATGTGGCCTTGGGCAAGCCACTTAACCCCATTTGACTTACAAAAAAGCTAAAAAAAAAACAAAAAAAAAACAATGAGTTACATGGGGCAGTGGAGAGGCTCAAGAAGCATCATTACATTTGCCTGCAGGTCTTCAAGTTGGTAGCAATTTATTGACAATGTTGTCAAGGGGATTATTATGTAACTATGAAGCCCAAGGAAGTCCTCTTCCAACTCTGAAATTCTTGATTCTACAGTAATTTGAGAGTGGAAAAAGGAGTCAGAGTAAGAAGGGGAAAAAAGAATGAGATGAAAAAAAAGGGGACAGGGGCAGCTAGGTGGTGCAGTACAAAGAGCACCGGCCCTGGAGTCAGGAGTACCTGAGTTCAAATCTGGTCTCAGACACTTAATAATTATCTGGCTGTGTGGCCTTGGGCAAGCCACTTAACCCCATTGTCTTGCAAAAAAACCTTAAAAAAAAAAAAGGGACAGAAAGATGAAGGAGCTCACAGGCTGTCAAAATACCTACAGTTCATTCCTGACCAAATTTTTGCCTCTGCTGGTCTCTGCTGCTAAAATGTTAGTAAAGGACTTCAACTCTCCCTCTTTAATAGCCACTCTCCTGCTGCTGTGTTATGTCATATTTATAAAGATTTTTTAAATTGTTTTTAAATTTTTGTCTGAACTAAACCTTTGTCTGGTATTTATAGATATCCTCCTTCTAATATGGAAATATATTAGGAGCCACTGTTGGATTTTTTTGGGAATCTGAATAAATTCTCCAGCCATTATTACTATTAACTTTCTCTTCTTATAAGAAGATAAATATGTTATAAAAAGATTGGTTGACCTATAAAACCTCAATGAGCAATTTATTAGCCTCCACTTCTGACTTTTTGTGTAAATATCAAGCCAGAGGAAAGAAGAGATAAGATGGTGAAGCAACACACTCAGCTACTGCTATTTCCAGCTCCAGGATCCTGACTGCTGATACCTCAAGATTGCTTTGGTTGATCTCCCAGTCTCAGGAGTCACATGGGAATTGATGAATTTCCTGATCTCAGTAGCCAGGTAAATACTCCCATCTTCACCTATGATTAAGAAAGAAAAATAAATTAGGAACAAATGAACCATGTATTAATAGAAACATGGCATCCAGGTACAATTATAAGGTAGTCAGCCTTCTGCACCTCCCTTCTCCCAGTCAAAGGGGTACAGTATTTCTTCTTCCTTGAAAGTCTTATGGAAAAGAGAGATTCTGTCCTCAAATTCTTAGTAATTCATATTCAGGTCCAACTCAGCAGCCAATTACAAGACATTTTTTCACCAACCAGTGAGCTAATATCTGTGCCTCTTCTGAAGCAAGGAGAAAGACCACTCCTGAAGTAGGAGAAAGACAAGTTCAACAAACTTCTACTTGAATTGGTACCAGAAAAAGCATATTGTATACTGTGTTCTCACTGACCTCTATTATATACCTATTAAATTCCATCTTTTAAATTTTTTTTATATTTTCAGAAGAAATGTCATTCTATCATACACCAAACTCCTATCTTTGGGGTTTTTGTTTTTGTTGTTGTTCAGGCATTTCTAAGTCTTCATGACCCCATTTGGGGTTTTCTCAGCAAGGATACTGAAGTGGTTTGCCATTTCCTTCTTCAGTTCATTTTACAATTGAAGAAACTGAAGCAAACAGGGTTAAGATACTAAGTGTCTAAGATCAGATTTGAACAGGGAGATGAGTTTTCCCGCCTCCAGACCACACCTCTATCCACTAACTATCAGCTGCCCTTATCTTCCAGGTAAGGTGAAAAAAAAAAGTTCCCTCAACCCAGGTCTCCTGCCTCCTACAGAGGATCCAAGCCATTCTATCCAATGGGATCAGGAAAAAGAGAGAAAGGTCAGTCCATGAAGTCTCCAGTCCAGTGTCTTGCCTTGGGGAAAAGGGATTAATACCATTTCTTCAGCTCCAAATTCTTGCCTGAACTAAAACTGTAAGAAAACTCTACCCTGAAGTTAAAGGGGTTATCCCTGTGTGTAATGAAAATTAATCTAAAATCATTCCTCAATAATTAACAAACTCTTTCCTATTGATACTTTCCCCATCTCAGCAATGAGTCACTTTTCAAAGTTCTGCCACCCCCCATCACTGCCAAATCTCTTATTCCCATTCTCCCTACCCCCATAGACCTACCTATCCCTTCTATAGTGCTCTTAAAAATGCACGTTCCATAGGTAATAGACTTACTTTCATCTTTAACCTCTAATTTCCCCATTCTTTCCATTTTGGGGTTTTATTCAAAGCTTCTGTGGCCTCCCTTTCTATTACTGGATGCATTTCGACTCTTTCCCTTAAAATTACTGCTGGACAAGGTGGGAGAGTTGGAATATTCCTTTTTCCCCATTGCCATTATCAAGTTCCCTTTCTACCATTTTCATTTAGTAATCTCTTCTCCTTTTAGGTTCATGCAATCCATATTTACCACTCAATCAAAATTCTGTTAGCTGTTGTCTACCATCCTCCAGGATACTCCCCTTCTTGTCTTAGCCTGGTTCAGTCTACCTCTCCTTTCTTCCTCAATTCCTGCCTTCGTGCTAGGAGAATTCAACATATAGTTTGACAGTCCCTCCAATGACCAGGAAATGGTTGTCATGATGCTGCAGAAAGATAAGGATTCTTTGGGAATGAAAAACTCACAGTTGGCCCTGGAGGTGGGAAAGCTCAGAATTTTTATTTCACAAGCTGCAGAGTTTACAGAAAACCCATAGACCTAGTAAAGAATTTAGTTACAAACCCAGAAACATCATAGGAAAGAACTTAGAGGAAAGAAGAAAAAAGGAGATGGTAGGGAGTCAGGAGAGGGGAGGAGAAAAGCTTAGATCAACATAAATTTGGCCACATGGAGATGGAGCCATGTAGCTCCAGTGGCATAGGCCAGGAGCGTGTGGGTCTAGCTTAGAGAAAGTGGCCACTCTGCAGAGAAGAAAAAAGAGAATAAAAGAGAGCTCCATTCTGGAGGATCTTGCTTAGATACATTTTCATAGTGGGTAGGGCAAGAGTGGTGTTGAGGAGTGGTTTAGCACCTGACTCCAGGTATTCCCTATCATGTATTCTACAGGGGCAGCTCCCCAAGGAGTGGCTAAGACAGTACTCATTGCACATAGATGGCATTCTACACACTAGTCTTTCCTATCCATAAGGATGTAACCTTCAAGTCCAACATGACCATTTCCCCGTGCCCTGCTTCACCTCAAATAGTGTAACCTTACAGTTTCTTATTCATTTTGGTGAGGCAAGGAGAGAAAGACTATTATTGTTTTAAATTTATTAATTTTGTCTTCCATAATTTCTTGGTTGAGACAGTTCCTTGAAAACCCCAAGGCAAGGCTTTAGTTATCAGAACTATTTGCACTTTGTCCTTTTTTCAAGGAACATGATGGATGCATCTAGAAATTTCTCTTTAGAAGACTAGTGCCTAAATGCTAAAACTCAAAAACTTGGGACTGTCCTCTAGGCAATTCACAAAGCAAAGGCTTTCCTTTTCTGGCAAGTACATATATCTCTTTCTACTGTGATCTTCTGCAGTAATTCTATAGAACTCTGGTTGCTGTTAGTTCTTAAACTAGAAAAGTTCCCTTAAAGTCTCTGATTTGTATTCAGAAAGGGAAACATAAAGGCAGAATGTGGCCAGGATCTTGAGGTCCAGGAATTCTGCATCTCAAGTCACCAAGGCATGTGCAGATGGCTATATGCTCCTGTTGAGTTAATCTGCTACACACACACACACACACACACACACACACACACACACACACACACACACACACATATACAAATGCATTCACATGCATACCTAGATTATCTACCATGGTTCTTCAATTCTCAAGATATACCTTCTTTACCTATATTTTCTCAATGATTTTTTCCACTTTCCCCATAAATTTAAATTAATTTTCCAATTTTAAATAAATATCAACTAATTTTTCTGTTTTAAATAAAAATCAACATGCTCATCTATCAGGGAACTGCACATCTGTTCAGGTTCCTACCACCTTACTCCAGTGTAGGACATGGAAGAAGATGATAAAGAGAGGATGAAGAACCAAAGAATACAATTACCAAGAGGGACTTTACTTTTAAATGATTTGGAGGAGATAAAGTGATTCTTTTTATATTCATGGTGACCTGGTGTTAATATGGAGGAAATGAGATCCATTGGCCTATTTCATTATAATTTTAAGTTCCTGGTTGAAGGCAAAAAGGTCTACATTTAATCCTCATAAAAAAAAAGAGGAAAAAAGAAATCTTAAAAGAGACAAGAATTTATTATTTGCATAATGGAGTTATTACTGAGGGGGAAGGATTTGCCAAGGAATATCTTGACTTGTCTTTTAGCTTAAATCCAGAGGTCAAATTAATCTAATAGTTAATGTTAGAAAAAATAAGTATGCCAGTACTGGACTAACTTTACAAATATTATCATATTTGATTCTCTCAAGGACCCTAGGAAATATATACTATCTCTATTTTGTAGTTGAAAAAACTGAAGGAGGTAGAAATTACATGATTTGGCCAAGGATCACACAGCTACTAAGTCTCTCAGGTTGGATTTTATTTCAGGCTGGCAAAATATTTTGTAATCATTCTGCTTCCCAGTGTTAAATCCCAATAAAGAAGTTGTGCCCTGAGCTTGGTATAACAATCCGTTGCACTCTGGATGATCTCACCCTCTGGTAAATTGTAATGCTTTCACCAGTACCAGGTATTCTCTGAGGGATTTAGAATTTTAGCTCCCCCTATTTCCCAGAACCTGAGAACCATATCTATTACATCTCTTGACATGCTCATAATCCCTATTACTTGTAAATGTCAAGTGAATTGAACCAGGCCTGGCATTCTGTTCCCATCACAAGAACTCTAGTTCTGTATTCCAAAGAGCAATCGCAACCTTCAAGTCTTGAAATGGTCAACTTAAGAACTGTTCCCAAAGGACCCAGAAATACCATCTATGACCCTGCCATGAAAATAGCATCTCAGGATCTAAAAATGATTATGTCATAGTTCGATCCACTTGTGATTTTTATGTATATAAAGTTGGCCTTTCTCCCAACAAGATAGCCCTCCTCAGGACGGGTCTTCCAAGTCTTAACTCTGAAATTAAACTCTTGCTTGTGTCTTGACTTTCCTCTCTCTATCCAATTTTGTGTGACTGGTTAGAGTTACTCATAGGTTAGAGACCAGTTCCAGTACTGTGGCAAAGTGTTCATTGTCTTTTACAAAGTAATAAGTTATGAGACTCAGTTCTCTATCCACTGCAACAGTTAGTTGCCTCAGTTATTTGCAAGTACAAATACTTTGTCTCTCTCCAGACAGGATACACAAAGCATAAAACTATAAAGAAGAAAGCTATACAACATGGGGGTGATGATCAACCTTGATGGACTTGCTCATTCCATCAGTGTAATTTGGGGCTCTCTGCAATGGAGAATACCATCTGTATCCAGATAAAGAACCGTGAAGTTGGACCAAGGACTATTACCTCAAATTTAGGAAAAAAATTGATATCTTATTGTCTGATCTTGCTATCTCTTATACTTTATGTTCTTCCTTAAAGATATGATTTCTCTCTCATCACACTCAATTTGGACCAATGTATACTATGGAAACAATGTAAAGACTGACAAATTGCCTTCTGTGAGGGTTGGGGGGGAGGGAAGTAAGATTAAGGAAAAAATTATAAAACTCAAAATAAATAAAATCTTTAATTAAAAAAAGAAAGAAAAAAGAAGAAGAAATAAACCTCTTTTGGGGAGTGGCAAATGCTCACATTTACAGCATGATTACTGTAGTAATGTTTTTCATGACCACACATTTTAAACTTCTATACCAAGTCATTTGCTTTCTCAATGAGAAGGAGTAGGATAGAGGAAAAGAGAGACTTTAGAACTCAAGGTTTTGGAAGTGAATCTTGATACTTATTTTTGTGTGTAACCGGGGGGGGAAATTAAATAATCTTTTAAAAAAAGAAATAAAGTTGAAAAATGAAAAAAAAAAAAGAAGAAAGCTATAGTTGTATATGTCAAGAGGATTGCTGGCATCCTAAAATCACAATTCAATGAGAATAATACTCAGTATTAATCTTAACAACCACATTCTCCATGATAAAATGGACAATAACATTGTTTAAAAGTTTCATAGCAAATTTAGAAATTACCAAAATAATAGTAATGAGATACAGGACCCATCAACCCAAGCAATCCCAAAGCAGATATAGAAAAATTAATATTTTTTTTCCAAATAGGAAGAAAACAATTGATAGATATCCTCAAAGAACCCAAGAAACAGGTTAAAAACTTAGAGAAATGATTATGGAAAGAACAGAAAAAAATTTAAAATAAATTTATGTAACATATTCATTTGTAATATCTTCCTTCCAGTGGAACTGCAATTGAACATTAATAACCTGCTCCCCCAAAAAATAATAAAACCTTCATGCATAGTACATATACATGCATAGTCCAAAAAAATAAATTCCCACACTAACTATACCCCAGAATGTATATAAACAGACATCATTTCACAGATAAACAGTAAAAGCAAGTAATGGATATGTAGCCCTGCATTTGTCAAATGTAACCAAAACCAATTTACTTCCAGATAGTGTCTGTGAAATGCCTTAAAAGTTCAAAGAATAGAATGAAAATTTAGCCATGGGTGATATTCACATGAACTGAACCAATAATAGGCCAACAACAATAACCAAAAAATTAAACAAATGGCTAAATCATTCAGATTCATTTACATAAATGTAAGGGTTGATGATATCAATTCAAGATGAAGTCATTGCCACAAGAAATTACCAAAAGATCATCCTTAAGCAACCTAGTCTAATTGATTGATATAAATTTTTAAAGGAAAGGTAGTACAACATATCACTGCAAATTGCAAAAGTTCAACATGGCGTCAAATGCTAACCAAATTCTACTAGGTTACCAAACAAGAAAAAGCCTGATAGCCAAAATATACATCAAAAATTTATTGTTTTTTGCAAAGTAAAAAATTACAAGTAACTGTACTATAAATCAAGATCTCAAGATATCTTTAAAGATTCAACAAATAAACTACACTAGAACTTATTAGTGCAATATCCCCTCCATTATGTTATCTATATCGAATTAGCTCTATGATAATGCCACTGAGCCTAGAGAGGATGAGCTGATGATATTATAGCAGCTTACATACTATTATTCGATTAAAAAGCATTTTCTCTATTTATGTTCACAGAATATGAATCACAAAATAATAATAGTGGATTATACCTAAGCCCATGAAGATAATAGTGCACATTTATAGATCATTTTAAATTTTGTAAAAATGCTTTGCCTAAGTTATCTAATCTGATTCTTACCACAACTCTGTCAGGTAAGTACCACATGAAATATAATTCCCATTTTACAGATGAAAAAAAAACTGAAAGACATTTGTGTCTTATTGCTAATAAGTAACAGGTTCAATGCTGAAATTCTTGGAAATGCTTGCACTCAGGTCATCTTATTTCAGATCTAGTACCACGAAACAACTATATCCTGGGGCAATAAATACTGTAAATACACCAGCATATACAAAGTGGATGCAAAGTATTTTACAGAAATTAAAGTATTAAAGTAAATTCTCTTTTTGGATTACAGTTTCCTTATCTAAGAACAAAATAACTTTTTGCTTTAATATTCTAAGGAGTTTCTATTCTATTCTAATATTTGCTCTAATGCTCTATTATCAAATACTGGAGTTGTTCTATTTTGTAGTCTATGGAGAGACAGTGGAGATATCTGAGCAGGATGGTGACTTCATTAGAGCTCTATATTAGGACCATTAATTTGGAAATGCCACATAGGATAAGTTGGAAAGAAGTAGAGACTAGAGACAGTAGAGACTTAGGCAGCTATTATATCATTCTGGTAAAAGTTAATGAAATCTGAAATCAGATGGCAACAGCAGAAAAGGGGGAAAGGGAAGAGTAGTCTCATAAGAGAAGTAAAAAAAAAAGGTAAAATTAACACAATTAGTAACTGATTGCATGGGAAAGGAAGGAGGAGAAAAGTCAAAAATTAAGCAAAAGTTTCATAACTGACTGGGAAAAATGATGGTATCAGCCATAAAAATATGAAGTTAGGAGAAGGGTTGAGTTAATCACCAACTACTTAGTAAGTGCTTACTATATTCAAGGAGTTGTAATGAGTGTTAAAAGGTTCTGAAAAATGTTCCAAGTTAAAATTTGAACATACTGAGTTTAAGGTACTATAAAGACAACCCGATGGACATGCCCAATACACAAATGGAAATAGAGGACTGGCCCTCAGGGGAGAGGTTAGGGCTAGACACACACATCTGAGTATCATTTGCTTAGGAGAGAAAGAATAAAAGTGCACCCAGTGCTGGAAAAGGTGGCCAGATGAAGATTCTGTCATCAGTGAGAGTCAAAAGATGGAAGAAGTGGCAAATGTTTGTTGGCAAGTCTGTTACCTATGGAGCAGACATTCCAAAGAACACAACTGGAAGGAAATGGAAGCTTTAGAGTGGAACATTAAGGGGGTTGAATTGAAGAAGATAGGAACAAAGGAGTAGACTGTGAGAAGTAGAGAATATAGTTTGAGGAACTGGAGATTCAAAATAACTTTAAAAGGAGAGAGCTTGATCTGATCAGAGTTTATAATGGGTTCTGGGAGTTTATCATCAACACTAAGGGTTCAGCCTGAAGGTAGAGTACTCTCAGAAAATTGGGGAGCTCAAATGGGAAAACAATGAAATGAAAAGTATCTTTTTTTCTTCCCAGGCAGCCAGAAAAGCAAGCCAGATTAGACCAGGAAGATGGGGAGCAGATGGAAAGGTGTTTTTCACCTTAGACAGGCAAGAAGAATTCTACCCTACAGTCTTGCTCAAATTTTTGTATTCTGCATCCTGTTTAACTTCTGATCATCTATGTGATCACTAACAACCATCATTTAATCTGATTTCCTGATTATCACCTTCTAGGTAACTCCCTAGATCTGGATTCTATAAGATTCAATTTTGCCTTGGTTTTACTAATCCCAGATTCATCACCTAACTCATCAACTCATCACAATCTTGAGATTGATAAAGAATCAACACATAATGCTTAAAATCAACAAGAAAGTTTATTTATTCCCAACAATATTGATCATTATATTCCACAATGAACTATCATTTCAGCAAATAATCAAAGACTCCATTTATCCATTTAATAAAGTTACTAGCAACCTTAACCATCAGAACATAGATCAGAAGCCTATACAATTTATTCCACAGGAAAGGCAAAATATATGCTTTGACTCTAATCCAGGCTAAGAATTGATTAAGAAATACCCGTAAAATCAGGCTTATTGATTTAACAACCTTTATTAACTGGTAATTAAAATTTTCCATTTATCTTATAATCAGCAAATGTTTGATATGGGAGAAGGGATTAACACACTGAGAAGTGACTTGTGGGAAGGGATAATAGACCAATTGCAAAAGCATGACAGTCTAGGGTTATTTAGTGTAAGGGCAAACATTCTTCTATACTCCAGCAGCCCCAGAAGGCACTAATGTTCCATGGTAAAGCACATGAATCTTACATAATAATGCATGTAAGAATGACTCAGAGTCATGAAGAAAAGGATCATGTTCAGCAAAAAATTATAATGATTATTTTCAAAATAGCATTTATGAATCACTTTATGGTTTGTTAAATGTTTTATAATATTCTCTCATTTGATCCTCACAAAAGCTTTGGGAGGTAAGTGCTATAAGAAAACTGAGGCAGGGGGAGGTTATGACTTACTGAGGTTCTCACAGTTAGTGTGTGAGGTTAGATTTTAACTTGGATCTGCCTGACTCATCATATTATGTTTATTAAAATATATAAATGGGCCCTACATTTTGGGAATATTTTTAATTTTTAAATCATTTTGTTGTCTTAGTGCAGAAAAGGGAAAGTTTCCCTTTTTCTGGAAAATAGGCTCATTTGGAATGCCTCATTCCCTAGAGATTCCAGACAAATGAGGTATTTAACCAGCTCCTTTACAAAAGATTAAAATGGAAACCAAATCTTACAAAAGTAAATTTCTTTTAAAAAGCTACAGAAACATCATCATCAAATTTCATAGAGTTCAGTTACTTCTTCACAAGTCATCTTTCCAATCCATCTTTAGATAGCACTTTGTGGTTTCTGAAAATATCTAGATAAAATATAACTTGACAATACTGTAGGCATATATGACAGAGGAATAAAGAAGAATTGAGCATCCCACCCAGCTGCATAACGATATCGGGGGTAAGAGGATGTCAGAGCATGTTCCATGCAGTCAGTTACTAGGTTCAAGTTTGTACAAGAATTTTCCAATGCTTTTATGTTACACTTGAGAGCTGAAAACAAAAAAGAAAAAAATGATTAGCTTTTTTGTTCCTCACTTTATCAGTCTAAAATTCAATGGTACAAGATTATAGAAATCCAAATGCAATTACCAAAAGATTCATACAAATCCAGATGATTTGTGCCTTTCAACAAATCTAAGGACAATTACACTGTTCATTTCATTATTCTATGAAAACTAATTCAACTTCTTCAAAATAACAGAAACTTAAACCTTGAATTATGGGCAACCCTCATTTTATAGGAAAAGGATTGCTAAGGTTTGGTTTCCATTTTAATCTTCCAGTTATAGTAATATCTGGTATTTATATAATGCCTTTTAAAGTTTGCAGTGTATTTTGAAAATGTTATCTTGTTTAATTCTCACAAACACCTTACAAGAAGATGCAATTATTATTTCTATTTTACAGATGAAGAAAATGATGTAAGTTTAAGTGACTTGCCCATAGATGCATAGCTAGTCTGAGGAAGGATGTGAACTCAGTTCTTTCTAACAATAGGACCACCATTCTTTCTATTACATAACCTAGTTGAGAATTATAAAAACAAAACCCTGGGTATCCTAACAAAATTAACTTTTTCCTTACTGACTTTCAAATCAGAAATATGTTCCCCAGAGAAAAACTAAATAAACTTTAATGAACTGAATCAAAAACTTGGAGTGTGAAAAGATAGTCAAGCACTTGATATGTAAGGAAGCTACATAATGAGATACAATGGGAAAAACAACAGATGTAATGGGAAGAACTTCAGATCTTTAATTAAGGAACTTGAGTTCAAGTCCCATCATTGTTGCCTATATGACCCTGGACTATTGTTACTTACCTTCTTGGGGTTCTCAATAGCCTCATATGTAAAATGGTAGAGTTAGTCTAAATGAGCCCCACCCAACTCCAAATGCTTGGAGTCCCAAACTAGCCATTCACATTTCCTTTGCTATATGTTCCTGACTCTAAAATATCCTTTTTATAACCGATTACTAACTCTACCTTCAGCCAATTTCTGTCCATAAGGCCTCAAAAGCATAAAAATTCCTGCCTTACTGAGTTAATTTTGTGATTTCATGTGATCAGATTTATTTAAAATAGACAATACCTAATCACCACTTAGAAATTCTTCTTTCACCCTCCTCCTTAATATTAACCAGTAATTCTTATCATATTTACAAATACTGCTATTAATGAAGAGAATGTGTTCAAAGATTCTTCTGTTTTACAATTTGTTGAAAAAACAAAATATTTGATTCACAAAATATAAAGCTGTCTTAAAGACTCTACCAACAAGGTATCTACCATGAAAATGTTAAGACCATAAATTATTCCTTGATAGAAAGCACAATAGAGACAGTGATGATGATGATGATGATGATGATGATGATGATGATGATTACTGACAAAATCTTTGGAGAAATGGATTCAAAACCTTACACAGGGGCGGCTAGGTGGCATAGTGGATAAAGCATGGGCCCTGGAGTCAGTAGTACCTGGGTTCAAATCCAGCCTCAGACACTTAATAATTACCTAGCTGTGTGGCCTTGGGCAAGCCACTTAACCCCGTTTGCCTTGCAAAAACCTAAAAAAAAAAAACAACCTTACACAGCTATTTTCAATCTGAAAAACTTAGTGAACTTCCTCAGGGTTCAGTTTCCTTATCTGTGTGAGCCTTAATAGTGTGACCTTCCCCTTAGCAGATTCCAGAAAGACCTCATTGCCTCCTCCTCTTCTTTAGACACTACAAACCTAGCAGGAAAGTAAATACAACTTCCTCCAATCTACTGCATTCTCAAGCCACCTTAGCAGGCAGTGTGTGCTGTAATTGGGAGACCAATGTAATAATGTGTGATATAGTTGGAAGAGCCTTACAACCCAAAAGACACATAATCAAAATCTACCTCTGATATATCTGAACTGTGTGATCACAGATGAATCATTTAACCTTTCTTAGTCTCCATTCCCCTATGTATATAAAAAAATAAGGAATAAAAAAGGAATACTAATACCTCAGTATTAGTTGAGAGGATCAAATAAACTCTTTGCAAAACATAGTGTGAACAAAGGTTAGAAATAGGGCAAAGGTAAGTATACTAGGATTCTATTTTGTAGAGCTGGATTTGACTCCATCATTTGTTTCTCAACTCTCTGTGATTCTTGGAAACATACACTTGGACCTTAGGTTTCTCATCTACAAAATGAATAGAATTAGACTAAATAAATTCTAAAACCATGATCTTATGACCATTAGAGTTCTATTAAATGAGTTCAGAAAAACCTGAGAAGACGTATATGAATTGATTCAAAGTGAAGTGAGTAGAGCCAGGAGATCATTGTACATAGAAACAGCAATATTATACGATTTCAATAGTGAATATTCAATAGTGAATGATTTAGCTATTCTCAACAATACAATAATATAAGACAATTTTGAGGGAATTATGATGAAAATGCTCTAATAAATAAATGACTTCAATGATCTTAGAAAGACATGGTAAGACTTGCAAGAAATGGTAAAGAACAAAGTGAGTAGAACAGCAATACTGTTTTAAGGACAATATTGAGTGACTAAGTCACTAAGTCATTTTGACTATTAAAAATACATAAATTAAAAATAAAGGACATAAGAAGAGAGACACTATCTGTATCCAGAGAAAGAACTGATAAATGGAAGTATGTATAAAATAATTTTATATATAAATACACATACATTTTTGTGTTGAATGATGATAGCCATCTCCAGGGTGGGGTGAGCAGAAGGAAAGAAAAAAAAGAAGGAAAAGAAATTTACATGATAACTTTATTGTATATTTGGAAGGGATAACAAGTTGTGCATAATGGATTTGCAATTTCATGTGCAATTATCTTTTTATGATGCTTTATGGTGATATTTATTTATTCCATAAATTAAAAATGAAACAATTTCAAAAATACTATCCACCCTTAAAAAAAGGACTGATAGAGTATGAATGCAAATTGCACTGTTTTTACTTTATTTTTCTTATTTTTTAATCTATGTTCTCTTTTGCAACATGGTTAATAGGGAATATGTTTTTGATGACTGCACATATATAATCAATATCTAAGTACTTGCCTTCTCAAAGAAGATGTGGGAAGGCATTTGGAGTTCAAAAATTATAAAAAATTAATGTTAAAATTATTTTTACATGTAAATGAGAAAAATAAAAATATTCTTTTTTAAAAAGATAAAATGTTGGGGCAGCTAGGTGGCATAGTGGATAAAGCACCGGCCCTGGAGTCAGGAATACCTGGGTTCAAATCCGGTCTCAGATACTTAATAATTACCTAGCTGTGTGGAGTTAGGCAAGCCACTTAACCCCGTTTGCCTTACAAAAAAACAAACAAAAAAAAAAGATAAAATGTTTAAAATGGTGGTCTAGAATAAGGGTAGAAGAGAGGAATTAGGGAAAACTAAAAATAATAATAAAGTACCAAGTGTGAATTATGAGTAGTAGTTTTGAAAGGAGATTTGTTCTAAAATAATCCATATAATCCTAAAGTCTACACACACCTATCATTTTCTGCTGAAACATCCCACTCAAAGACACTCTTATAAAAATACCCAAATTCAGCCTTTTGTTTACCCACCATCTTGATCAAAAGAAAAAAAACTCACTTTTCTCAAAGTATTCTTTTCCATAGCATTTTTTAATCTCCAATGGGCTTTTATTCCATTCATTTTCAAAACTCTCCTGATACTTCTGGGTGTTTGTCATGCTTGTTTTGAAATAGCCAGGCTCAATTATGCTGATTTTCACCCCAAAATGTTGCATTTCAAGCCTGAAACAGATTGACCCAAGTTAATATGTTGATTTAAACATACCCTTAATTTGAATGTTCCTAGAAAGAAAATACAAATTAATTCAAGAACTTATGAAATCTGTCACAAGATCACTGCTCTGTGAGTTGGAGGGGACCTTACAGGTTATCTAGTCCAATTGTTTCAAACCCAAGCAGAAATAGATTTCTGCAGAATGCAATTTAATTTAGACAACTTTGGCTGTCCCTGCTGTGAGATTTACCAGCTAGCTATGTGACTCTTGGTCAAGTCCTTTAACTTCTTTGAAATTCTGCTTCCTCATCTGCAAAATGAGGCTAATCATACTCCCATGGAGTATTCACTCCTGAATGTTTGGAAATTTTAAATATCAGTCTATTGATCAAGCATTTATTAAGTGCCTATTCTTCTCTAGGTATTATACTAAATGTTGGGGGATTCAAAAGGAGACAAAAAGAGTCCCTACCCTCAAGAAATTCACAATCTAAGGAAGAAGACAACTGGCTAAGTAGGTACAAGATCCACCCATAAGTCTCTTGATTCAAAAATATTTGTTAAGTACCTTCTCTGTGAAAGGCTACATGGCCTAGTGAATAGAGAGCTGCCCTTGGAGTCAGGAAGACTTGGGTCCAGATTCTGTTTCATACTAGTGAGCTATCCCATGAGAAAGTTTCTTGGGCCCTGATTGCCTTCAGATGACTCTCTAAGACTAGAAATGGCAAATCTGCATTGGGAGTGAGAGCTCTGCTTTGGGAGCTCCTTAGATTGATGAAATCAGAAGGGAAGAAAGGAAGGAAGGAAGGAAGGAAGGAAGGAAGGAAGGAAGGAAGGAAGGAAGGAAGGAAGGAAGGAAGGAAGGAAGGAAGGAAGGAAAGGAGGGAGGAAAGGAGGAAGGAAGAAAAGGAAGGGAGGGAGAGGTAAGGAAGGGGAAAAAGAAGGGAAGAAAGAAAGAAAAGGGGGAAGGAGATAGAAAGGAAGGAAGGGAGGAAAGAGAAAAAGGAAAGAAGGAAGGAGGGAGGAAGGGAGGAGAGAGATAGAGAAAAGAAAGAAGTATTTATAAACATTTAAGCTCTATAGATACTATTATTACCTTCATCCTTCTGACTTAAAAGAATATCACCTTAAGGAAATGAAGGGATGTGTCAACTTGTAGAATGATTCTCAGTCCTTCTCTTGCATTTGTTTTAAAAAATTTAAATATATGTATATTGACTGAGCATTTATTAAGTGCCTACTGTATTTCAGGTTGGCAATTAGAGGACAGTGGATAGAGCACTGGGTCAGGGAGTCAGGAAGATCTGAGTTGAAATTCAATCTCAGAAGTTGTGTGAAAGGCAGCTAGGTGACACAGTGGATAAAGCAGCTGCCCTGTAGTCAAGACGACCTGAATTCAAATATGACCTCATGTATGTATCTGACACTATGTATGTATCCACTTAAGACTCTTAATAATTATCTAGCTGTGTGACCTTGGGCAAGTCACTTTAACCCCATTGCCTTTTTTCCTTTTATTTATTTTTTTTTTTGCAAGGCAATGGGGTTGTGTCTGAGCTCACATTTGAACTCAGGTACTCCTGACTCCAGGGCTGGTGCTCTATCCACTGCACCACCTAGCTGCCCCAACCACATTGCCTTTTTAAAAAAAAGTTGTGTGTGGGGAGGCTAGGTGGTGCAGTGGATAGGACACCGGCCCTGGAGTCAGGAGTACCTGGGTTCAAATCCGATCTCAAACGCCTAATAATTACCTAGCTGTGTGCCCTTGGGCAGCCACTTAACCCCATTTGCCTTGCAAAAACCTAAAAAAAAAAAAAAAGTTGTGTGACCCTGGGCACAACACATCACTTAATCCCTTTATGCCTCAGTTCCACATCTGTAAAATGAGGACACACAGAGAAAGAAATAGCAAACCACTGTAGTTATCTTTGCCAAGAAAACCCCATGTACAAAGTCCATGGAATCAAATAGCCAGATACAATTGAATGACTGAAGCAAAAATATTCCAGGTACTTTGTTCACACTGAGGGTACAAGAAGAACCCAAAGAGAACTCACAGTTTAGAGGGGAACACAACAACAAACAACTGTTATAAGCTGTATATAGAAAATAATCAACAGGGATACTGAAAAGGCATCCTGATCCTGGGAAGCCAAGAGACAGAGATAAGGAGGGACATGCTGAGGGATAGACAGAAAAAATGCCCAGATATAGAGCATATTGTTTGGGGAACACTGAGGCCAGAAATAAGACTACGTATGTATCCACTTAAGATATACAGTGCTTCAATCCAAGGACAAATACAAATATGCTTAAAATTTTCAGTCTTTGGGGAAAATGTAGACCTTCTACCTAATGATTACTCTTCTACATGTATCCTCTATCCCATCTCCTATAGAAGTGTGCTTTTTTTGATCATCTCCTCTTTTCCCTTAATTTTCTATTTCTTCTTATGGTTCCTTCCCTTCTGCATATAAATATGCAGAAATACAACATATCTTCCTCATTCTTACAAATAATTCCATTTGATTTTATTGTTGTTACTGTTGAACCATTGGTCATTTTCAACACCTTGTGACTCCAAGAACCATAGCATGCCAGATCATTCTTCCCTATACTTTCTCTTGACATCTACCCAAGCTCATGTTCACTGTTTCTATGACACTATCTATCCATCTCATCCTCTGCCAGCCCCTTTTCCTTTTTGTATTCCATCAATCCCAAAGTCAGGGTCTTTTCCAATTATGTGGCCAAAATATTTAAGCTTCAGCTTCAGTATTCAAATTAATTTCTTTAAGTACTGATTGATTTGATATCCTTGCTGTCTAAGAGACTCTCAATTTCTTCTCCAGAATGAAAATTTGGAAGAGTCAATTCTGCAACACTCAGCTCAACTCTCAAAGACATACACTGCTACTGGAAAACCCATAGCATTGACTATACTTTGTCAACAAGTTGATATCTCTGCTTTTTAGTATGCTGTCCAGATTTGCCCTAGCCTTCCTTCTGAGGAGCAAGCATCTTTTAATTTCATTTGATTTGAATGAAGCTGATACTTATTGCTTTTACTTTCACATCACTTGCTCACTTCCTAGCTCCTCTGGAATCTGACTTCCAGCCTCATCATTCAGTTGAAACTTTTCTTTCCAAAACTACTCATGCTTTCTTAATTTTTCTTCTTGATATATCTCTAGTATTGGATACTTCTTAAAACTTTCTCCTTCCTGGACTTTGATGACACTGCCCTTTCCTCATTCTCATTCTGGTCACTTCTCAGTTTCCTTCAGTGTATTACCATAGCATTGATACTACCCCAGGGCTTTTATTGGTCCTCTTTTCTATTCTCTCTTGATAATCTTGCCAGCCCCAGTGTTTTAACTATCATCTTGTTGCAGATGACAGTTACATCTATATATACTTTTCTAAATTTTTTTCCTGGTACATAATAGGTGATGAATTATTGATTTGACTGAATTTCAGACCCAAGTCACCAACTGGACATACTGTACATCTCCCAATGGATGGGTTATCCTAAAGGTATTGCAAAATCAATATGTCCAAAACAAAATTCATTATCATTCTTCCTAAATCCTCTCCTCTTTCCAATATCTCTATTTCTATTGAGGGCATCACAATCCTTTCTAGTCAACCAGGTTCCCAGTTCTGAAGTCACCCTCATCTCTTCATTCTCATTCTCTTCTCATGTTCAATCATTTGTCAAGTCTTGTCAATTAAAGCTCTCTCAGATCTATCCTTCTCTTCACTCATATGACCATTAGCCCAATTCAGGACCTCATCTACTTGGAGGTCTGAAATATTCTAACCCCATTGCCTCTCCCCAGTTGACTGGCTGGATATTTGGGTAGATAAAGTACAACAATAGTTACCTCAGACAGTCTGAAAAAGCTTCTACTCCATACTTGGAACAGCAGTAGGACCCTACTAAAAAAGCCAGTCTTCCCAAGATGCTAGAGACATTTACAATTCTTCCCCTGGCTTGCTTCACCATTGGTAGCATGCTGAGTGTCACCTCAATTAATCCAATTAGGTTTACATTTAGGGTCTTGATAAGATTCTCTTTGGTAGTCGACTCAGTACAAACAGTTGGAAAGGCAACTCCTGCATTATTGACAAGGCCCCAGAGTCCTACAAAGATACAAATCAAAATCACAAATGCATTAAAATGTTAAAAAAAAAGATGTTAGAGCTTATCTAGACTAAACTCAAGTATAAACTCTAATTGATTCCAACATTAATAAATTTAATGAGAGGCAGTGAGTTATGAAGGTCTCAGTTTGAGACTTACCTCCGATTTATATTAGTGGCATAAACATGAAGATTATCATTACAAACATTAGAGTAAAAATTCTTGATGGCAACAACTGTCTTTTACCTCTTTTTGTATACTCAGCACTTAGCAGAAGCACATAGTAAAGGCTTTAAAGTTGATTGATTGATTGATTGATTGATTGACAAATTACCTAACCTCTCAGTTCTAGGCAAGTCTAAAAGACTATAATTTACAAATGAGTTGTCTATTTCTCTCAGTAGTTCCTATACAAATGAGTTCCCCACACAGATAAAATCACAGATTATATACTGATTGATTGATTTAATAAGACATCTAGCATATCATCAAGTACAAAAATTCCCTCTTCTCTACATTTGGAGCACATCAAGAATATATTTAGAAACACAAAGGTTTATTACTGCCCTATTAAAAAATGAATATGATTACTACTGAGAAACATGGGAAATGCTTACATATAATGAAGTTAGTAAAACCAGGAAAACAATATGCACAATGACTACAACAATATTAATGGAAAAAATAACAATAAAACAGTGGAAACGGAATGATGCAAAATTATACTGACCAAGTCTGGTCTTAAAGAAAAGATGTGAAAAAGCACCTCTTGTTTCTTTTGCAGAAATTTTTATGTTGGTTAGTTTGCTAAATTGTTTTCTTTCCTCTTTTTTTATTCTTTTTAATTAAGAATGTTTCCCTGGAAGCAGAAAGGGAGAGGAGTAGGCAAGGAAATGTAGATGATATAAAATAAAAAAAAATTTTAGTTATTTTTTTAAATAGAAAAATAAAATTTTTAAAAAGATGGAATGCATCATTGCTGGATCTGTGAATAGACAATTATTCTGGAAGATAATTTGGAATTGGTATATATAAACAAAATCATCCCACTGCTAGGCTTAACTCTAAGGAAGTTACTGACAAAAAAGTGCAGGAGGATATGCACCAAAATACTGATAGATCACTTTTTGTGGTAGTAAAGAACTAGAAACAAATTAGATGGCCATTAGCTGAATCAATAAAGTATGATACATTAATGTAATAGAATTTTAAAAGACCACTATGCAAAATACAGAGAAGCATGGAAAGACTTACATGAACTGTAGCAGAGAACAGAGAACAGAGAACATTACCAGAAAAACAATACACATAATGACTACAACAATGTAAAGGAAAAAAAAAAAAACAAGAAAACTAGACAAGCTGAATTTTACAAAATTACAGAGAACAAGTTTGACTCCAAAGAAGAGACATGAAAAGATACCTCCTCCCATAATCTTTGCAGAGGCAACCTTGGAATATGGCAGTGAAAAATAACCAGTGGAAAGAAATGTCCAGAATCTAGAATGGGAGTGCTTTTTTGTACTAAAGTCAGCAGACCAGTAACACTGCATCAAAGACTATATATGTCAGCATGTATGGTATAAGAAGATTCAAAAGGTAGGAGTGGACTACATTAGGAAAGGCTATGAATGGCAAACATCTGATATTAGAGGCAATAGGGAGACAAAAACTGGAGTTATTGAATAGATGGAGTCACCTGACCAGACCTACATTTTAGGAAAATCATGTTAGCATCTGAATGAAGGATGGATTAAAGTGGGCAGAGATATATGAGAAGCAGTCCTACCAGCAGGCTATTGCAATAGTCCAGGAGTTAGGTGATAAAAGAATCTACTCTGGAGAGGTACCAGTGTCAGAAGAGAGAAGAAGGCTCATTCAAGAAATGTTGTAGAGGTGAAATCACCAAGTATTGGCAACAGCTTGGATATGGGAGGGAGTTGTGATGAGAAACAGTAAGAAGTCTAATTTGACTCCAGGTTTTGAGCCCTGAGGGACTGGGAAAATGGTATTGCCCTCCTCAGTATTGGAAATTTAGGGGTAGGGAGAAATTTTTAGGGGAAACATAATGAATTCTGTTTGGGACATAATTGAATTGAATTGAATTGATCTATTCAGCATCCAGGTTGAGATATCTGAAGTGCAGTTGAAGATACAAAATTCAAAGGGGCAGCTAGGTGGCACAGTGGATAGAGCACCAGCCCTGGAGTCAGGAGTACCTGAGTGCAAATCTGGCCTCAGACGCTTAATATGATTAATTGCCTAGTTGTGTGATCTTGGGCAAGTCACTTAACCCCATTGCCATAAATAAATTTTTTTTAAAAAGACACAAAAAATTTGGGGTCAGCAGAGAAGATCAGGCAGGACTGGTAGATTTGAGTATAATTAACATAGAGGACCAAACCCTGAGGGATGACTAAGATCATAAGATATGTCATAGATGAGGATCCAGTAAAGAAAACAGAAAGAGTGATTAAATAGATACAAGTAGAAGTAGGAAAGAGTGGCAACCTGAAAAACTTGGAGAGAAGAGAATATCAAAAAGAGAGTTCAAGGAGATATCAAGGCTATAGAGAGATCAAGGAGAATGAAGATTGAGAAAAGGTCATCAGATTTTGCAATGAGATCATTAGTAACTCTTGAGAGAGGAGCTTTAGTGTGGGGAACTAGAAATAAGGGATTAAGAGGAAAGTGAAAAAAGAGAAAGTTGAAGGCTTAGATTTAGACCATTTCTTTATGTGAGACAGGGATGAAGGAAAAGAGAGTGGTCAAAGACACCTGAGTGGTAGGAAATAAATTAGAAGGGGGAAAAGAGGAAATTTCAATTTTTGCTATAACATATAAGACAAGGTTCTCAGCTGACAGAGTTGGGGAAATGGGAGCCATGGGAGGCTTGAGTTGGGATGAAAAGATTTGGAAGAACTGCTGTGGAAAGTGGGAAAGCAAATTGATAAGGGAGATTTAATGGGATTGCCTAGCTCCACTGAGATTATGTAACATAAATTTGTAGTGAACTCAGTCTTTATGGTAATGTGATTTTTCTCCATTTTCATTTATATGTGTAGGAATGAAGACAGGGAATCAAAGTAGACTGACCAACTGGGATTCATCTATAATATGGTAAAGGGATTAAGGATACAATTAAAAATTTATGTACAAATCAAAGTCCTGAAGAGATTATAGCAAAATAAAATATCTTTAGGAGCAAACATTTAAATAGTACAGAGAAAGCCCTTTTAGATGTAGAAAAAACCATTCCACACTTAGAAAAGTTCTAAGACTTGAATTATTTAAATAATTTTAAAAAGTCAAAGATAATGAGTACCAGAATTAGCAACAAAACCCAAGCTTTTTCCACCATAATTTCCCACCCCATTACAGAGCAGTAGACAGTTGGTATACCCTAGTTACAACTATGTAAAATTCATCAAGCAATTAATAAATACCTACTTTCTGTGAAGCACTATTGATTAGATAAATGAAACACAGTTAAGGACCTTACCCCCTGGTAAAGACTCAGTAAATCACCCCCCCCCAGGCAAAAGACAAACCCCTTATCAAGTCAATAAATCCCTATCCTAGCCTGAAAAGATTAAGTCTGAGCCTCTGTTCTTCTTATACTATCCCAGATTACTCTATCTTCCTACATTTTTGTCCCTTACTAAATAAAGCTCACTTTCTTCTCCATTGAGTTGTTGTCTCACTTTGGGAACTCAGCCCACTCTTGGAGAGTATGAATCCCAAATAAATGCCCTTTGCTTGAATTGGAAAAAAATCTGAGCCTGAATTCTTTTGAGAGTTGACCTGTAACCTAAACCTTTACCTTATGGATACAATGACAAAAATGAAAAATATTCCCAATCTCAAAAAACTTGCAATACACAAAATAGAAAATTAATAAATGGAGGTTAATTTGATCAGAAATGGAAACTACATCCAGAAGGATAGTAAAATGTTGCCCTCATGAAGGGGTACCTAAGCTTAACTTTAAATGATACTAAAAAATGTAAATGCATTCTCAGGTCCTCCTGACTCCAGAGATGGTGCTCTATCCACTGCATCATCTAACTGCCCCTTATAAAAGCATTCTAACCATGAAGGACAGAAGCTTGTGCATAGATATAAAGGCAGGAGATTGAATACCAAGTTCAGGAAAGCAACAAATAGACCCATTTCTTTCTTCATACTTAAAGATTTAATGAAAATGAAACAATGGTTTTCTTTAATTCATACCTTTATTTCCAACACGCTTCTTCACCCACTGGGTTGCTGCAGTGATGCTTTCAGTCTTGGTTACATCCATGATCACTGTCTCTACCCTATCTGAAGTACCACGCCTCAGCTCCTCGGCCCCTTTCTCTGTTAGACAGGCTGCTAGAACCTTCATGCCCCTAAGGTCCAGCTGCTTGGCCAAATGGTTTCCAAATCCAGAGTCACAACCAGTAATGAAGACATATTTGTGCCCAAGATTACTCACCACCTGCCTTTCCCGGTACCAGCGAAAGAGATAGTAAAGGCCAATGAGGCCAAGCAGGTAGAGCCACATGGAAGCAATTGGTCTTTCACTATAAACAAAGCATGAGAAAAATGTTATCTGCTCTGTAGACTTTCAGTCTTCCAGAAGTCATTTTTTTCTAATAGTTTTCTTTTGAGCCAGATCTGTGATTTCAACAATAGAGAATTCCTACCAAAGTAAGTAAGTACCTGCTCTATAAGGTAAGTCTTAGAGACTTGCCTAAGTTATTTAGAGCTTAATTGATATGCTTAGGGTCTAAGATCACATAACCAGTATTACATCAGAGACACACTTGGAACCAGGTCCCCAGAAGCCACTTCCAAGCATTGGACTATATGACTGAGGTCCCACTGGAAGGTTCCACAAGTTCTGATGCCATGTTAATAGGATCATTTCTTCTATGATGAAGAATGCTTATAAATGCTTATAAAAATGCTCTGCAAAACTTTAAAATTGGGAGACATTGGTATAGGTCCATCCATGCCCTCATCAAAGAAGGTCCTGTGCTCTACAGAGCAAAGTAGAATTGAAGTAGCTCAAAAGAAATGCAAGATGAGCAAATTTAGAGAATCCACCTCTAATGTTCACATGGATTATTTGCACCTGACCTGTGATAGAGCATTCTGAGCTTGTATTGATCTGATCAGCTATAGTCAGACATAGTATAACTTGACTCTAGTGATATCATTTTGGTCCTCTTCCAGATCAAAGGATAACAAGCAGTCTACCATAAAAATGTTTACAATCACTCAGTAGGAACTGCCATCTCTGGAATGCCAAGAAGATTTTTTCTCAATCAATATGAAAAGTGAAAATCCTATAATATGAACTTCCAGATATCAGAGAGAGACAGAGACAGAGAGATGGAGAATAAATTATTGATCGTCTAGATATATCATGTCCCTTCAAACACCATCACTGCACACCACACTTCTGCCATGTCATGCCTAATTATCCTGATCCCAGAGCTCATAAATACATGCATATTCTTTATTTTTTTCTGGTCTCCCTATCCTTCCCTCCTCTTTTTTTTTCTGGAATGACTAGATCTACATCCCTGCCTACATGAAGACCAAACCTCACATTCCCCCATCAAACAGATGGTCTAAATTCCTCTCACTGGCATGACATGGAAAGGAGTATTGTGGGCCAGGTGTTAGAGACTTGAAACCAGGAAGACAAGGGTTCAAATCTGCCCTCTGAAATCTTCCTTAGCTCTCTTTCCAGAAACAGGTCATTTAATTTGTCTCAATGTCCTCATCTATAAAACTGCAAAAATAACCTCCCAGGTTTGTTATGAAGAACAAATGAGACAAAGCTCTAAGTGTTATATGGCTATTATTATACTAGAAAATGTACATTTAAAAACCAGAGTATATAGAAACAAAGACCCTTCAAAGAATCTGATGTTCTTAGAGGCTGAGATTTGTTGGGATTCTTCATTTTTTTCAAGTAAAAGAATCTAGAAATAGTTTCAATTTGGTTCAAACCACAATGTGGAATTTTTTATTTTGTTTTAGTTTATTGGAACTTTTGTTGCTAATTACAGAAAACTTTAAGGCAAAACCAGAAAAGGCAATGGGGTTAAGTGACTTGCCCAAGTTCACACAGGTAGATAATTATTAAGTAATGGAATCTAGATTTGAACTCAGGTCCTCCTGATTCCAGGGCTGATGTATTATCCAGCACACCACCTAGCTGCCCCTAAGAGTTCATTTCACTCATCCCCCCCTTTCCTTTTTTTTTTTGGTTTTTGCAAGACAATGGGGGTTAAGTGACTTGTCCAAGGCCACACAGCTAGGTAATTACTAAGTGTCTGAGGTCGAATTTGAACTCAGGTCCTCCTGACTCCAAAGCCCGTGCTCTCTCCACTGTGCCACCTAGCTCCTCCCCTTCCTTTTCGACAGTAATAATAAACAACTGATTTTTTTTTGGGGGGGGGGGAGGTTTACAAGGCAGTGAGATTAAGCAATTTGCCCAAGATCACATAGCTAGGTAATTATTAAGTGTCAGAGGCAGAATTTGAACTCAGGTCCTCCAGGCTTCAGGTAGTCCTCTATCCACTGTGCCATCTAGCCGCCCCCATAATGTGGAATTCCTAGGACTCTTTGAGAAGGATTCTTTCAACTAGTCAACCCACAGATTCCTAAGGGCAATAAGAGAAAGAGCCTGATACGTTAATCATGAAGACAAACAATGGGGAAAGGCTTGATGCAAATTTGTGGAGATTCTTATTTATTGCTTTTGTAAATGGATTAAATGTTAAGGCTGGAACAAGTAGAAAGAAGGTTAACTATGCTCCCTATAATAATTGGTCCCCTCTCTCAAGAAACCCACCTCTCAAGAAAAGTTTAAAGATATATTTAGGGGATTGCAGTGGGAAGCCTATATGTAATATGACCAAGGCCAACTCTAGACAAATTTTTAAATACTGAATAATAGCAGGAATAATTTTTAAATACTGAATTATATAAGCTCAGAATGTTCTACCACAGGTCAGGTGCAAATAATTCAATACTTGAACTTTTCAAGAAATACAAAAGCCAAATAAAGAAATAAAAATAAAAGAGAAATATAAATAATAATAATATACAAAAAACAATAAAAAAGACAGTAATGTGAAATTGTTTAGCCAAGTATAGTTCTAACCTAACATATCCCAGAAATAATAAAGAATACCAGAGGAAAGAAAGATTTTAAGAAGAAAAATCTTACAGAACTCTTCTTTCCTCTTTAGGATTATCACCAATATGATCTCTTGGAGGGGCTTCACACTGGAGATCTAGTTAGAGGAAGAGACCCCAAATCCTGAATCTTCCTATGAAGTAGGTGAAACAAGGGACAGGGCTACTAGAGCAAAAGCGCAGAGCTGGGGAGTAAAGGCTTTTCTGTGAGGATTGGGGAGGGGAGGGGAGAGGAGGGGAGGGAAGAGCTAAAACCAAAATGGTAGATTAATAGAATTCATACTCTGAGGTTGTCTAGGGCAGGCCTGGGTGAGAGAAATTGAAAGTCTGCTACTAACCTTTAGGAGGGTAAGATAAATCTTGACTCAGCACAGCTGGAGATCCCTTATAGCCCAAATAAAGTCTTGAGGAGAAAAATAATAGGGAAAAAATACAATTTGTTTTTGGGGGGGGGGGAGGTTTACAAGGCAGTGAGATTAAGCAATTTGCCCAAGATCACATAGCTAGGTAATTATTAAGTGTCAGAGGCAGAATTTGAACTCAGGTCCTCCAGGCTTCAGGTAGTCCTCTATCCACTGTGCCATCTAGCCGCCCCCATAATGCAAATACAATAACAAATTGTATTTTTTCCCTGAAAAAAGTTTAAAAAAAAATCTAGGCAGAGTGAATTTAAGGGTGACAAATGCTTCAGACTCCCTCTTTTGGAGTTTAGATAAACTTTGCTCATTAAAAATCACCCTTCCTTCTTAGCACCATTTTGTCGACTTCCATTGCGCCACAAGAGCCAAGTGGAGGAAGAAGCAAATGCGTAGGCTGAAGCGCAAAAGGAGAAAGATGAGGCAGAGGTCCAAGTAACCAGACGGTGCTGACCATTGGTGACATTCTCAGGAGGGCAGAATCCTTCAGGAGACAGACATCATCTGCCCTACGAAAGACTCTACAAGTTCTACCATCTGATAAAGGACTCTATTTGACACCTCTCTGGCAAAAAAGGACATACCATCTTTTAATGCAGATCCTGCCTCCCTGCCTCATGATTGTGTGCTATAGGACTCTGGTCATTCCGGACTGTTGTTTTCCCTGTGGCTAAGTGTAGCACACCTGTATAATAAATCCTCAAAACTTTGAAAAAAAATCACCCTTGTGGGATGGCTAGGTGGCACAGTGGATAGAGCACTGGCCCTGGAGTCAGGAGTACCTGAGTTCAAATCCAGCCTCAGACACAATAATTACCTAGCTGAGTGGCTTTGGGCAAGCCACTTAACCCCACTGCCTTGCAAAAACAAATAAAAAAAAGTCACCCTTGTGAATATAAAATTTTGAAGCGCATTTTAGTCATATGATAATTACAGATTTACTGACAATTAATTTTTAGGTAATAAGAGCTAGCATTTATATAGCACCCGCACCAGACATTAGGATAAGCACTTCACAAATACTAGCTTATTTGATCCTCACAACAACCTGTGAGGTAGATGCAATTATATACCTATTTTAATAATAATAATAATATTTATAAAGCACTTACTATATGTGAGGCATTTTGCTAAACTTTATACAATTATTTTCTCATTTGAGCCTCACAACAATCCTAGGAGGTAAGGTGATATTTTTTTATCTCCATTTTACAAATAAGAAAACTCAGAATAAATTAAGAGACTTTTCTATGGTTACATTAACTAGGAAGTATCTGAGGCAGGTTTGGGGCAGATTCAGAGTCTAGTACTCTATCCACTGCACAAACAATTTGCTTTAGTTTCAGAGATCTCTATTTTGGAAGAGAAAGAGGAATAAGTCTGGGGATTTTTTTTTTTTTAGGATTTTGCAAGGCAAATGGGGTTAAGTGGCTTGCCCAAGGCCACACAGCTAGGTAATTATTAAGTGTCTGAGACAGGATTTGAAAGTTTGGGGATTTTTGAGGACACCAGACATAAAGAAGGAAATAAAAGTAGCCTAAACTTAATGCCTCTCACCTCTGGGAAAGAAGAAACTGTCTAAGAGTTAAAATGTGAAAAAGACAAAACTCCATTTAGAGGGCAGAGCCTCTGTTGTTAGTTGTTTCTGACTTTTCATGACCCCATTTGCAGTTTTCTTGGCAAAGATTCTAGAACGCTTTGCCATTTTCTTCTCCAACTCATTTTACAGATGAGGAACTGAGGAAAATAAGGTTAAGTGACTTGTTCAGGGTCACATAGCTAATAATTATCAGAGATTAGATTTGAACTCATAAAGTTGAATCTTCCTGATTTCCAAGTCCAGTACTCTGTGTTCTATGGTGCCACCTAGCTCTGTTTTAGTCAATATGTTTGCTATAGGTAAATCATTAACGATAGAATGTTAAAGAATTAAACAGAATTTCCAGGCACCAGAGTCATTGAGATCACCTGGATGCTGAAGAAAGTGGTGCCTGTAATAGTAGGCTTAGGAAATGTATCTTCAAAGGTCAGATAAGGAAGAATCTTTTCATACAGGGAACCAAGAGACAAAGAACAGGACTTTAATGGAATTAGAATCTTTGAGACTAAGTGTAAGGGTGAAAACTCTAAAGTTCTTGTAGGTCAAAAACCCAAAGAAGGACTTCTTAGGAACCAAGGGGAAAAGTGCCTCCTGAAAGCTCCTGCATATGGAACCATGATTAGGACAATGGATTCTGTGACCTTCTCTAGCCTTACATCTTCCACAGCCTTGCAAAGCTAAATTTACCTGACTAGGGACTTAGTCAAAATTGGGACAAGTAACTCCAGACACAAGATCAGAAAGTGTTGAGTCAGATAAGAGACAAGGGAAAAAAAGAACTAAAGTCTAATAATAATAAAGTTAGCATTTAAATAGCACCTCCTAGGTCCCAGGCGGTGTGCTAAAAGTTTTATTTCCTGAGTTTCACATCAACTCTGTAAGATAAGTGCTGTTGTTATCTTTCTGAGGCAAACAGAGGTTAAGGTCAATTAGTATCAGGTTTGTTCTCAGAGTCTACATTGTAATCTCCAAAACTTGGTGTCTGTGGGACCCTAAACTAATCAAAACCTCTCAGAAGTTCAGTTGCCTCACTTATAAAATGAAGATAATAATACAACGCAAAACCCATTTCAAATGAACAAATATTTATTAAGCACTGTAAGCAAAAAATAAAACAAAATGGCCCCTTCTTTTGTAGAAGAAAGCTTCGTTAATGCATATGAACGAGAGCAAAATATTCTAAAATACATTTACAACCTGAGAAAAAATTAATTTTGTGGAAGCTGATAACTTTTATTATAGTTATTGTGATCAATTTTCATATCAGCAGTCTTACAATGCCACTCATCAGCCTTCAGAGAAAGAAGTATTAGTATTACTGATCCCATTCCTATTTTAATAAATAATTTTCTTCTTTTACTGGACTTCTTATTTATGTTGCACTGTTTTATATGTGGGTGTCAGAGGTCAGAATGGGAAGGAATGACCAGATCCATTTTTCAAATATTTACTATTAGATGTGTCTATAGCACCAGCAATACTAATACAAGTGGAAGATATATTAGAATTTGCCTATACCTGTGAGATTCGAAAATAAGATTTGACAGTGAAATTAAAAAGAACAGCTCAAGTCTTGTCAAACAATTTTTAAAGGTTTTTTTTTTTACCATTTTCCAAAACTTGCCCCAAAGACTTGCATCTAGTCTTATTGCCATAATAAAAAAAATCCACAAGGAAAGGGATGATTTTAAATTCCTTTACCACACTGAAATCCCCCATTACTCACTCCCCCAGTTCCCATTTCTGCAAGCAATGCTTCACACTCACCCTCTTGTATCACTTTACAAATTGGACAACCATTATTAGCTCAGGGTCTAGGATTGGGACAGGCTTTCTAAGTAATTATTTTTCTAATCCCCAGCAGGTAATTATCTCGTTCCTCATGTAAATAGTAATTAATCCCCATAAAGACTAAAATATTAGTAGAGAAAGTTTTTAAATGTCCTAAGCCCCAATGAGCTTTATATATTTTAAGACCAGAAGAGTAGACAATAAATTTTGATCCAAAAGAACCTGAGTTCACAGATCAACTCTGTAACTTACCAGCTATGTTATTCCTGTACTTCCTTTCGGAGTTGTAAAATGAATTGATTGGATTAGATAATCTCTAAGGTACCTTCCAATTTGCAGGATGTCATAACTGTCCTTCTTCAACAAGAAATTCACACCTACTGATAAAATTTCAGGCACTATGTTGATAATCTTATCCAGCAAGAGGGATTGGCCATCACAGCTCATAGGTAACAACTCAATCTGCTTATGCAGATTGTCAAAGATTATGAAAAAAACCAAAACTCTTCCTCTTTTCTCCCACCACAATAAGATAAACTCTCAAGTTTCCAGATCACAATCATATTTTGTGAAGTTCAAGAAATGTTAACGATCTACCTACACCCCACAAGCCCAGTGGGAAAATAATAGGAAGAATAGAAAAAATAATCAATCAATCAAAACTGCAAGAGTAAAAAAATTGTAATGACTTCCAGCAAGTGTCTCCTGATATTCATGTTTTGCTTCACCCTAAACAAGATCCTTAGTACAGTTAGAGAAATTTGTCCTCTGAAGATTTTTAACTATCATAAAAAAAAATCACTCACTTACCCATACCATACCCTGTCCTTTCCTCTCCCCCAATACATTCTCCCCAACACATCTGAGCAGACAGGTGTGGTTGAAGTCTTACCTGGTAGATAGAGACTCTTCAAATAGCCTCAGCAAAGTACAATTCGCTCCCTATTCCCTGCTGCATTTGCCTTTACAACTCCATCTAAATGGGTTTTTAAATATTCAGATTGATTTTGTTTTTAAACAACATCACCCTCTTGTGGTGAAAGTTTCATTTTGTCCCCTCATGACTGAGTTCCCTAGGCTCAGAATTCAACAACCTGTGCATGAATCTATGTCACTAGGAGAAAAGAAATTAAAAATGCATTTTTGGCACTTTTCTTAGCTCACATATTCCCTCCCATCAGTTGATGCCATGTTGTTGTTTAGTCATGTCTGACTCTTCTTAACCCTATTTAGGGTTTTCTGGGCAGAGATAGTGGGGTGGTTTGCCATTTCCTCGTCTAGTTCATTTTACAGATTAAAGAAACTGATGTAAAGAATCTTAAGTAGAGTCACTCCACTAATAAGTGTCTGAGACTGGATTTGAACTCAGGAAGAGAAATCTTCCTGATTTTGCACTCTATTCACTATGCCACCTAGATGCCCTTTTCTATCTTCTTGAAGTGCAAAGCACATACTACAGTGGAGGACAAAATTACATTTATTTTGCAAGTTTAGCATATATATATGTATATATATATATATATATATATATATATATATATATATATATATAATACACACACACACACACACACACACAAGATGTAGTACAATAACTAACATTTATATAAACCTTTAAAATTTACAGAGTAATTTACATGTGTCTTCCCATTTGATCTTCATAACAACCCTGTAAAGGAGCTGCTATAATTATCTCCATTTTACAGATGAGGAAACTGAGGTCAAGATAAGTAAAATGACTTTCAAGGGTGACACTCACTGAAGCAGGATTGGAACTCCTTCCTGACTCCAAATCCAAGCTAACTGCTTCTCTGAAAATGTAAGCGATTTGAGGGCAAATTGTTTCAGGTTTATCTTTGTATTCCCAATATCTAGCACAATATCTGGCCCATAGTATGATAATAATAAATGATTATATCTGACCCATAGTATGATAATAATAAATGAAGAAGAAGAAGAAGGAAGAAGGAGGAGGTAGAAGAGGAAGAGGAGGAGGAGGAAAAAAGATGAAAGGAAGAGGAGGAAAAGAAGAAAAGAAGAAGGAAAAGGAGGAAGAGGAGAAGAAGAAGTAGAAGCATTGCATGGGATGAAGTATAATGAATAGTGTAGTGGAAAGAAACCTGAACTTCAAGTCAGGAAATAAAGTTCTTGCTAGCTTGATGACTATGGGCAAATCACCTTACCTTTCAATCTATTTCCTTTGTATAATGGGGATAATAGCAAGGCTTAATAGGTCTGGTCCTAAACCTAGTGATAAGAAAACTTTCGGTGAAATCCTGCCTCTGACACTGTCTAGCTGTGTGAGCCTGGGAAAGTATTATTTGTATCTAAGCTTCCTTATCTTTTTTCTCTTTTTCCCACTGAATCTCCTTAACTTGCCTAGGATAGAAATATAGTGGCCTCTCATGGATGTGAATCATAATATTTCTCGGCATAGAAATTTTAATTTATTTTTTTCACCCTAGAGTGATTCATCCCACCTTAGACAGTCTGGTGGAGTTTACTTCAGAAGCTCTACCATATTGGTGCTAGATGTTGTTCTCAGAACTCCCAAACTCAAAAAAATCCACCAGCTCCACTCTCCTCAGAAGCAAGGATGCCACCATGTCCACCCTTCCTCATCTTTCAAATGGGAATAATATCCATATCTTGATGTTACTGTGGGACACAGGTAAGAAAATGTTACACTCAAACTTCTCCAAACACAACAAAAAGCATCTGTGAACTCAGAGACTCTCCAAGCTACAAGAAGCAACAGTCATAGAAGTTATTGGAAACTTTGTGTCTCTGACTGATAACAGTCTGACTCTTCTGTATCATGAGTTGATATCTTAAACCAGTCCTGCCAAGTTTCGAGACACTCTTGACAATAGTTTTAAATTGGATTGAAGACCAGGTTAGCATTAGGATTTGCCTTAAGACCTTTCTTTCTCTTTCTTTTCCAACAGGACTTTCTCTGAGCTATACGAACTAACCCAGAAGCAGGAGCTGAAAGTGTGGCCACTCAGAAAAATAAGGATGGTGGCCCTCAGCATTGCTGAGTAAGGTAAGAGGAGCTGCCTTTTAGCCAGGTCAGAAAATGAACTCATTCCCTCCTCCCTTCTTGGAGGTAAGTCTTTATTTCTCAGCAATTCATTCTTCCCTTTCTACCTTCAGGGGAAGGGGTGGAACTTTGCTGTCATTCTTTAGACAAACTGTTATCTGTTTAAATTCCTCTAGGGTTTATCTTTCTTTTATTGACTCACATCTCAGAAGAATGAGGCCTCCCAAAATACTATTTGCTTTCTCCTTCTATTGCCAACCAATTTCAGCTAAATATAGGCTGAAATCCTCTACCAATCTTCCCTGGAAAAATCCAAATTGGGTTTATAAACTCAGCATAATTTAAATCAATCTGTCTTCTGAGGTTGTTTTCCCTCCTTACCCAATCTTACCACTCCTGCTTAAGTAAGTAGATTTGGCACAAATTCAAATAATTCTCTATTTTTTTTTTTAGGATTTTGCAAGGCAATGGGGCTAAGTGGCTTGGCCAAGGCCACACAGCTAGGTAATTATTAAGTGTCTGAGACTGGACTTGAACTCAGGTACTCCTGACTCCAGGGCCAGTGCTTTATCCACTAGCCACCCAATTCTCTATCTTTTAACATGTTATCACACACATGCTGGAAAACCTTAAAACAATACCAGATTTAGAGATAGCAATTCTGAACTTGGTCAAACAGTATAAATCTGCAAGTGGGGTGTCTGAAGGGAGGGGAGGAAGAGGAAACAATGCAACCTACTTCCTCTTATCTCTCTCTCCACCAAAGTGATAATACTGTATCTCTTTTCTCCCTTTGGGTGGTTTGCAGCCACAAAGACTGCTGCAGTGAGGGGGGGGGGGGGGGGTGAAGATTGGCAAGATTAACATTTCTGAGCTTAATTTGACTCAGTCCAAGCCTATAGATGGGCTTGGACTATGTCTCAGGATGGGAACAAATGGGACACTTGGAGGGTCATGTAACATTTAACAAAAAAAGAGTTTACTCAACATGAAAAGTCAGAAGGATGCAGTGTGGGCTCAGATGGCCATGGATATGGCCTCCCTTCATGAGTTCATATGAATACAAATTTCCCTCATAACCATATGGAGAGACATGTACTGCTGGAAGGTGCATTAACTAGAAAGCAAGTAGGACATCAAGTCTAAGGAGCCTCAGTCCCTCCTGGGCTAAGATTTTCATGCCTTACTGGATTGAGAAGAAGCCTACATTAAGTAAATGTTGCTCATACCACATTCCACCACCTGATATCAAGGTCCTAAAAGTGCCTTTTTAAATGACCTTGGGACCATTTTGAAGAATCCTGACCTTAAAAATGTGAGGGGACAATAAGTGGCACAGTGGATAGAATGCCAGCCTTGGAATCAGGAGGAACTGAGTTCCGATTTGACCTCAGACATTGAATACTTATTTAGTTGTGTGACCTTGGCAAGTCACTTAACTCCATTGTCTTGAAAAAACAATAAAGAAAATAAAATAAAGAAATGTGAGCAGCCTGGTTTAGGCAAAACTGAAAAGGAAGCTTAGTATAAATAAAACAAAAACAAAGCAACAACAAAAAGGAAGCAACATAACAACCCCACAAAGGAGCTGGAAGGAAGGGAATAAAATTTAAAAAGCCTTCACCCCCCCCCCCATATCATAAGTGTTAATTTCTAGATCTATGTGGTGGATGATTTGGGAGATAGCTCATAGTATATCTCTGGTTGTAAAGCAATAATGATGAGCAGGACCAACACCAGGATCATCAGCTCCACAAGACAGATGATATAACACTTCTAGTAAGGTTACTCATTTACATAGTGGAGTTAGGCTCATCTGATGAAAGGAAACTAAAAGTTGATCCATATAACCTTTTCTGAGAACTGAACAGATATGAACATGTCCCAAGTCATTGTCTACTTAATGTTTTCTAGCCCATTAGCAAGAACTTCTTCCTTGCTGGGAGCCCCATTGGAGTTAGAGGGGGAAGGGAAAGTGAAATCTTTGCTTATTTAAAAGCTTCTATTCCATGGGAACTCAGTAAAGACTCTACCTCATCTTCATTCAAGAAGTCATGGCTGCCATCAAACTGGTTAAGGGATTCCCCTTTTTAAGATGAAATAGACTGTTTCAGTAATTTGCTCATTTTGAACCTGTGAAAATATACTGACTGCTAGGTCATAATGGACTCTGTAGTCTTAGTCTTTAGGAGGTTTATTTTACCAAAAAAAATTCTAAGTTCAGAGACTTCCAGGTCATGTAACCAACAAGATGATGGAACAGACTAGACATTTTCTCCAATCTTTATGATTTCTCAAATCAATCCAAAACAGAAATTACATGCCAAAGAAAAAAGCAATTTCACTATCTCTTTGGTCTAAAAACTCCATATCCAAAAGGGTTAAAAAAAAAACCAAACTGACACTCACTAACCCTAAATTCACTTAGTACTCCTTCCCTATCTCCCATGTTCCCAGCAGCAAGATTACACTAGGTGACTCAAGGACACAATATGGGCTTTTATTAAAACTTTATCTCTATACCCTGGTCCCTCCTTCCTCTCACCAGGACTTTGAAGAACCCAGATCTAGGCTGCTAAAGCTTGCAGGGGCCCTAGCAGTCAGGTTGACCAGAATCCTTCAGGGGGAAAAGTCCTCTAGGACTTCAACCCTGAAGTACCAGCACTTTAAAGCTCTAAACTGGGCTGAAGAGCTAAGGAACAGAAAAAAATGGAATAGGTCGCCTGGCAGGATAACATTTGTTGGAAATGGAACTTACAATATTCCATCAAGCATGAGGGAAAAAGCCCAGCATCTAGCTGGGATCAATTTTGATCACTCAAAAGTCATTTGGGTCAGAGATCTAGGCTGGAGAACTGTGAATTTCCCAGTGTGGAAGAAACCCGAAATGTTTTGTGTGATGCCATTCCCAAGAAAACCACAATCATAAAAGAGAGAATCAGAAAGTGAATAATAAGGAAAATGGGGGATGAACCCCGAAAGTGCCAAAGACTCAAAGATATCAGGAAGAATAAATTTCAAAGACCTTGAAATCATCAGGAAAAACTAACAATAGAGGAAAATATAACCTCAGATCTAGTAAATAAGTTCAGGCATCTTAAATAAATGCTATAAAATGAAGAAAATAATCTAATGCTTGATGAATCAGAGGACCCAGAGGAATGTAAGGAGCTTGGGGAACTCTAGCACATGGTTCCTTGATGGTTTAAGAGAGAAATGAGAATTATGAGAACAGAATTCATGCCTTCACAGCAAAAATAATGGACAGGATAGAAAAACCTTAGATCTGTAACACTAAGCCATTACAAAGAAGAAGTAGATTGAGAATATAAATACACAGAAGTAAAGGACAACCTAGAAGAAGAGAAGCAGAAAAACAAAGATAGTAAAAAGACAACATGTTCACTATGCAAGATCAAGATTCTGGTCTCAAATACAGAATGTGTAGAGACAACCTGAGGAGCATAGGTCTCCCAGAAGAACATGACAGGATAAAAAAATATTAACACCATAATGAAGGAAAAAATACAAGGGAATTGCCCAGAATTTCTAAATATAGAAGATGAAATTCCAATTTAAAGAATTTACAAATCACCTCCAGAAAAAATCCCAAGGCTGCAAACTCCAAGGCACAAGTAGTCAAATTTGACAATTCAAATCAGAAAAAAATTAGTTCTGCAAGTCATTTAGAGAAAGACCTTCAAATACAAAGGAAAGAACATTCAAATCACTGACTGTTCCACAACCACTAGGAAAAGGAGGAAAGAAAAGAATAATGTGTTCGGGTTGCAGCCAAGTGACCAACCCTGAAAATCTAAATCTAACTATACAAAATAAAAGAAATTCAATAATAAAGAAGCATTTGAAATATTATTATAAAGAAAACCAGCAATGAAGTGATTATTCACTTTCTCAAACATTTAAACAAAAAAAAAATTCAGGAGTGAATAAATACAGAGGCAAGGATAGCAGCAGCAACAGCGACAACAGCAAGGTCCCTAAGAGACTTTTTTCTAAATGTAAACAAAGGAGATAGAATTGAAAGTGAAAATCTGGTAGAGGTAAACGTGAAAAGACAGATAGAAGACATTATGAAGAGAACCTGTCAGCCCGCTACTTATAGGTGAATCAACGTTTTTTGTTTTGTTTTGTGTGGGAGTATAACATGGAAGTATTCATAAAAAGGGGGGAAGGGGAAAGCAGGGAGACAGAGAGGAGTGAAGGACCAAATCAAGGGTCACAATATCAAAAACACGGTTTTTTTTGTGGTCTCAGAAATAGAAGAGCCCATAGGAGAATGGGAGAAGGGGAAAGATGGAAAAGGTGGATGGGGGAAGAAAAGGAGTCTTACTTTGGGGAGAGGGGGGTGGTGCAAGGAGTTCCACAGATGCATTGCATCTGAATGCTTCTATGAGCAAAGAGATGGTTGGTGAAAGGAGATAACTTTACAATGAATGAGATCTGGGAGATTTAGTGTTTGAAAAGTTAGGAGAGAGGAAATTGAAACCCTTGGCAGAGCCAATATCTGGAGTAGTGGAAAAGCATGGATACAAGAAAGAGAGATTTCCTGACAAATGTAGGGGGAAAAAGTCAACAAGAGAGGGGATAGCTCAGTAGTTGCAAAACCAGGGACTTGGTGGGGATTCCCTACCATGGAACAGTGTCCTCTCTTACAGCTGCAATAATTGGCATTGTTCTGGAAATGAAACAAGGGGAAATCTTTAGAAAGGGGGAAAACCCTTATTAATGTGGGATCAGTCATGGACATGGCTTCTCTGAGGTGGGACACTAAACTTCAATAGTTATGAGATGATATTTGAAGAGCCCATCCCAGCATTTTAAAATGCCAGTGTCTTAGGATAGGGGTTGAAAATCCCAATGGGATTTATAAAACCCCAATAATTTAAATATGTTTCTCTTTCAGATTCATATCAATCTCTTCCCTCATATTCTAGTAAGCAGAACTGGCACAGATAAGAATAGCTGTCCAGCTTGATACAATGTCATACATATATGATAAAGAAAACTTAAAACAATACCATTGAAAGAGATGATAGTTCTAAATCTGGTTATACAGTCTGCAGGTACAACGAGGGAAAGAAAAGGGAACTCCATGGGTCAAATCTTAAGTTGCAATGGCAGAAAGTGCCTAGAGGAGAGTGCTTAGAATGCATACCTTAGTATGAAGAATACAGAGAAAAGAGCAAGATAACTAGATATTTATAGGAGTTGGGAATCAGAGAATGAGGGTCTAGGAAAAAAAACAGAAAGAGAAGACAGATAATGAAGAGAATGACAGAAATACTTTTTTGGGAAAGAGTGCAAAAAACAAATGTAAATAACAAGGAGCCAAAGGGAAGAAAGAGAGATTATGGAAAAAGAAGAAAGGATTAAAAATAAGAGTTAAGAGAGCCAACAATAACAAGGTCAGTTTAAAAAAAAAGATTAAAATAAAGTACCTGAAGGAACATAATATTGTGTTTACAGCAGAAGAGGGAATTTGAAACTGAAAGGCTTCTTCATAGATAATTACATCTAGGATAAGAAGAGAAGTGGTCAAATGAGGGGGAAAGTGCGGGGGTCCAGCCTCCGCGGGGTCCTTGGAACTTGACAGGAGGGATAGAGTCGGTGAAATGAGTTGAGTCAACAAGTGGGTAAAGGCAGGAGCAGGTTGACTGACTGTCAGCTGCTTAGATTTATTTTTATAGTCTTAGAATCATATGAAACAAGCAAACTAAAATCATTTCCTTGGTTACAAAAGTATACAATTTTCATCATTAATCACATAGTTCATATGGTTACAAGTTTGATCATGTAGTGGTTACAAGTGTGATTATCAATCATGTAATTAATTTTCTTGCCCCTGCTCAGACCGTGATGACCTCAACCTGCCTGTTGCCTAGTTTGTTGCTGCATAGTAAAGTTATTGATTAAACAGAACTTTCCTTAGAATAATCTTTGATACAATTTGTTTAATGGAATGCTTCTATGTTTTTGTACCACATATGTAATGTTTTCGATATGCTCCCTTGACAACCTATAGTGAGGGTAGCTATATGCTTGTCCACCTGTCCGTTGACTCCTTCAATAACTAATTTTCCTTTCAGCCCTTGTTGGTAGACGCTACAGTGTCTATGACTTTTTATTCTTTGCCAATTAACTAAGGCTATTAAGAGTTCACATATTGGTTACCTATACTAACTATTCTCTCACCATCTTTATCATATATTCCTGTGTATGATAAGGGGGGCAAAATTGTTAATTTCCCTGGAATTCTATCTGACCCATCTTGTATCTGGTTTCCCTATATATATTCTGACATCTCCCTGGAACTCCCAGTGCTGTGTCTTCCAAAGATTTCATAATGCTGAAGCCTTTTGTATGTCTCAGGGAGAGGCAGTCCTGTTAAATTTAGACAGAGTTCACAATCTGTTTTATTCAAGAAATTTCTCTGAAATCCTTCCTTTATAGTCATTCCACTATTAGGATGAGTAAGTTTTGCAATCAATAATAGACCTCTAAATATGGGTATACATGGAATCCATATATATATATATATATATATACATATATATATATATATATATATTGAAGAAGGAAATGTTGTTCCATCTGGCAGTGTGACTGCCCTGAGTCTTTTTGCCACGACTGTGTCAAACAGCTTAGAGACCCTGGCTCCCAACAGGAAAGAAATCTGTATCACACATCCCTATTAAGGGTTTGGTATCCAAGATGTATAAACAATAAATGCATACATTTATGTGCATTGTGTATACAAATATGAACATTTACCTACATATATTCACACACGTGAATGACTAATAATCAAAAGATATGAACAAATAATTCTCAAAAGAACTGCAAAGTATTTACAACCATACCAAAAAAAATGCACCAAATCGCTAATAAGAGAAACATAAATCAGAACAGCTCTGAGGTTTTACCTCAAATTCTGAATAATGGTAAAAATGGCCCAAAAATGGCAACATTCAATGTTGGAGGGGTTGTGGAAAGATAAGATAAGCCCACTAATAGATTGCTGATGGAGTTATGAAATGAAACAATTATTTTGGAAATCAATTTGAAATTATGCAAATAAAATGACTAAACATCCGTGTTCTTTGAACCAGAAAACTATGCTATAAGAAATTATGTATATGATGAATACAGGGAATCCTGGGAAGATCTATATGAATTAATGCAGAGTAAAGTAAGCAGAGATGAGAAAACAATATAAATAGTAACTATAACAAAGTAAATGGAAGGAGCAATGACAGATCAAAAGTAAATTAAATGTAGTAAAGTTCTAAAGATAAAGCAAGATTTGAATGAAGAGATTTGAGAGGACACCCCTAACCCACTCCTTCATGGAGGAGGAAGGTCCATAGATTTTATATAATGCACATGTGGCTTTTTTTTAATGTATCAAACATTTGCATTGACTAATTTTTCCTTTTTCTTCTTAAAAAAATACTACTTATTATATGGTATGACTCTTCTAGAAAAATAAGGGAATATATATATGATAATGTAAAAACCAGAAACTATCAATAAGCATTTTTTTTAAGTTATGAGTTTAATCACAATGATTCCAAGCACCCAGTAAAGAAAATGCTCAACATTTAGCCAGAGATCAGGATACTCTACCTAATTTTATATTTACATCTATCCCTACTTAGTCCCTGGCCTCCTTATGGTTGACAAAAAATTAGGTTTGTCAGAAATGTTTAGGTAATAAAACAGCAGATATTATCACAGTGGATAGACAAGCACTGGGAGTGGTAGCTGTCAAAAGAGTAAGTCTTAGGGGCAGCTAGGTGGCGTAGTGGATAAAGCACCAGCCCTGGAGTCAGGAGTACCTGAGTTCAAATGTGGTCTCAGACACTTAATAATTACCTAGCTGTGTGGCCTTGGGCAAGCCACTTAACCCTGTTTGCCTTGGAAAAAAAAAAGTCTTTTCTCAGGACTTCCCAAGCTCAAGTCCTATGCTCTAAAATATCCATAAAAACAAGTCTCCTCAATAGTTCCATTCTCTTCCATAGCAAAGACCTTCTTCCTCAATGGTGTAGTAGAATATCACACTTAGTTCTGCCTTTTGAATTAATTTATTCTCAACTGGCTCAATAATTTATAGATGGGGCTATAGGTGATGAAGTGGTTAGAGCACTGGTCCCGGAATCAGGAGTACCTGAGTTGAAATCCAGCCTCAGATACTTAATAATTACCATGTGGCCTTGGGCAAGTCACTTAACCCCATTTGTCTTGCAAAAAAAATAATTTATAGATGATTCCTATCTGAATGGGAGTCTCATTCAGTTGGAAGGAATTTTCAGATTTAGTCTAGGATTTATAACTAAATTTGATTGACTAGTTATCTGATCAATTTAAGTGATTGAAATTGAGTCAATCAATTATCCTGTATGTCCTGGTAAATGTTTAACAACTGACTCTCCAAAAAGAAAATGAGCATACACTTTTAATTTAATCTGCATTTTAATATTTAATTTGCATGTTTATATTGTTAATATTTTCTCTTTTTGTCTAGTTAATCAACAAACCTACAAATCAAACCCAGATTTGTATGCTTTTCCAACTTCAGAGCTAATTCTGAAATTTTAACAATCAGTTCATGTGAGACAGTTCTAACTGGGATTACAGTTTACCCCTACAATTACCCCATTCTTACAAAGGCAAATTCACAATCATCATACTTATTCAGACCATTTCATCTCTTCCATGCCAATAAAAAGGAAGACATTTTCAACAATTCCACTTCTTGAACATCTCAAGTCTTCCCTAAGAAGAATTTGTTCAAACCATCTCAAGGTTAAGGAAATCGAGCAATCAGGGAGACCTGAGCTATTTCCCCATGATTATTTAATCTTAATAGGTCAAGAATTTAAAGGATCAAATGATACAGCACAGGAATAGAGTAAGGAGGATTCAGAGAGGATCAAAGGGGACTATACTAAAGCAGTCTATGGGGGGGGGGATGGTGGAGAGAAAATCAGAATTAAGTGTCTGAGACCAGATTTGAACTTGGGACCTCCTGATTCAATGGTCTATCCACTGTGAAACCTAGCTGCCTCACAGGTCATTTTTATTAAGTCGTCCTGGAGATCATATCTCAGAAATTATTGGTCTATAGTGTCCTCCCCCTTATTAGTATGGAGCCAAAATGGATATGACTTCTGTGAGGTGGGGCACTCAACTCCAATAGTCAGTCTGCTATTGGTTCAAGAGCCCATTCGAACATTTAAAAATATCAGTTGTCTTAGGAGAATTTAGGAAGCTGAAAATCTTAATTGGGTTTATAAACCTCATTAATTTAAATATGCTTCTCTTCCAGGTTTGAGCTCCTTCCTTACTAGTCTCATCACTCATATTCAAATAAGCAGAATTGCTATTGTTTGTCTTTTGTTCTCAAAGAAAACTATGACATCCAGGAGGTGATGCCATGAATTGAATTTGAGTGAAGGGGTACTGTACTAAATCAGACTCACTTTCTCCTCCAGAACCATCTGGGTCCAGTGGTCAGATATAGATCAGATGACCAGAGATGGCCCTGGATGCGAGGTAAGTAGGGTTTAGTAAGGTCTCACAGCTAGTAAGTGTCAAACGTCTGAAGTCATATTTGAATTCAGATCTTCCTTACTCTGGAATCAATGCTCTATCCACTGCACCAACTGCCCAAATAAGCAAAACTGACAGAGATAAAGTTATGCAGGTTTTGACATACTGTATACCCATACAACAAAGAAATTGTAAAACAATACTATTGCTTAAAGAGTCAATAGTTATAAATTTGGTCATGCAGTCTACAGCCACAACAAGTGGAAAGGAAGAAGAAACAAGGTATAAATGACATCTCTCTTTTAATCTATTTCTCCCTAAGATCCTATATTCTTCCTTTGGGCTTCTTTGTAAAATCCTGAAGCCTTTCTTTCTGAGAAAAGGAAAACTTCTTTACCTTTATTTACTTTAAATTTTTGCTTTGTGTTTATACATAATGTCAAACAGAATTTTGCTAATTTAATTATACCCATTGGAAATAAGAAAGCAAAAATTGGAAGTGAGGGTTCGAGTAAGGAAAGATTCCTTAGAGTATAGAGAAAGAAAAAGATCTAACACTGAGATATTTTACCTTGGTGCTATGTTCGACTAGGAGTTCAGGACTATAAAGACAGAGATCATTACAGAACATTTTCTACAATTTTTCAGAACAGAAAAGGAGCATTTATACAACTCAGTAATAAAATTTAAAGGGAACAAATAGAAGTGAAAGAGCAACCCTGCTCATCACACCAAATCACAACTGTTACATAAGTAAATTTTCTTAAAAAAAAAAAGACAAAAGAAATACTAGCTCATTTTTGAGGAAAAGGGAAAGACATTAGAGATAAATCATAGAAGGCTTTTCACAGAAAGTAGTGCTTGATATGTACACCTATATTTGTTTACCATCTCAGGGAAGGGGGAGGGCAATAAGGATGAGAGGGATAGAATTTTGAATTCATGACTTTAAATAAAAATGTTTTTAAAATTTTTATTATAGTATACTTTATTTTTCTCTGATTACATATAAAAACAAATTTTAACATTCATTTTTAGAACTTTGAGTTCTGGGGGTGGGGAGAGGGAAGTAAGAGTAGGGGGAAAATTGTAAAACTCAAAATAAATAAAATCTTTAATGGGGAAAAAAAGAACTTTGGGTTCTGAATTCTGTCTCTTTTTCCTACCCCACTCCCCATTTCCATAATAGACATGTTGTGAATGGAAACATAGACTTCCCCCCCTCCCCAAATAAAAAGAAAACTCAAGAAAAATGAAGCTTTAAAAAAAAGTATGCTTCAATCTTTATTCAGACACCCTCAGCTTTGTCTTTAGGAATATATAGTACTCTTTATCAAAAGTCCTTCAGAGCTGTCTTCAGTCACCTCACTGGTGAGAAAAGCTAAGTCATTCACAGTTGATCATCCTACTATATTGCTATTTCTTTACCTATAGTACATTTCCCTTTGCATCTGCTCATGTAAGTCTTTCCACATTTTATCTCTTATTCTGCTTATTGTTTCTTATAGCAGAATAGCATTCCATCCTAATCAAATACCACAATTTGATCAGTCATTCTGATGGGTATCCCTCCATTTCCAATTCCTTGTCACCAGATAAAAACTGCTATAAATATTCTTATATATCCTTCCTGTTTTTTATCTCTTCTGAAATACAGACCAACTAGTGGCATTGCTAGGTCAAAGGATATTCATGGCTTTATAATCCTTAATAGTTCAAATTGCCCTATAGAATGGTTGAACTATTGCAACTCCTCCAACAGTGCATTAATGTCTCATTTTTGTGCACTCTCCAACATTTGTCATTTTCTCTTTCTGTCCTATTACCAATCCAATAAGAAAGTACCTCAGAATTGTTTTTATTTGTATTTCTCCCATCAATGGTGAGTTAAGACATTTATTTTTAATATGGCCATAGAAAACACTGATAACTTCATCTGAAAACTGTTCATTTCTTTTGGTCATTTTTCAACTGGGGAATGACTATTTTTTACAATTGATTTAGTTTTCTGTTTGAGAAATTAGGTCTTTATCAAAGAAACTTGTTTCAATATTTTTTTCCCCACAGTCACTATTGCTATTTCCCTTCATCCTATTCCCTCCACCTTCATTTATTCTATCCTCTCCCCTTTTATCCTTTTCTTCCTCAAAAAGGGTTTTGCATCCCTTCATATTCAATTTCCACCTGTGTCTTGTCTGTATCTGCTTCCTTCTAATTGCTCTAATAAATGAGAAAGTTCATATGCATTGTCAGTACCACTTTCCCATGCAGGGATACAAGCAGTCCAACATCATTAAGTCTCTTATGAATTGCCTTTTCTGTTTACCTTTTTATGCTCCACTTGAGTCATATATTTGAAGATCAAATTTCCTATTTAGTTCTAATCTTTTTTTTTTAGGTTTTTTGCAAGGCAAATGAGGTTAAGTGGCTTGCCCAAGGCCACACAGCTAGGTAATTAAGTGTCTGAGACCGCATTTGAACCCAGGTACTCCTGACTCCAGGGCCAGTGCTTTATCCACTATGCCACCTAGAGCTCTGATCTTTTCATCAGGAAAGTTTGAAAGGCCCCTATTTCATTGAATGGTCATATTTTCCCCCTGAAAGAATATGCTCAATTTTTGTTGGGTGGTTGATTCTTGGTTGTAATTCATGTTCTTTTGCCTTCTAGAATATCATATTCCAAGTCCTAGGATCCCTTAATATAGAAGTTGCTAAATCTTGTGTTTTATTAACTATGGCCCTATGATGTTTGAATTGCTTCTTTCTACCTGCTTAAGAGAGTTTCTCCTTGATCTGGAAACTCTGAAATTTGACTGTAATGCCCCTGATGTTTTTCCTTTGGAGATCTCTTTCAGGTGGTGATTGGTAAATTCTTTCAATTTTTGTTTTATTCTCTGGTTCTAAAATATCAGGGAAGTTTTCCTTGATAATTTCTTGAAAGATGATATCTAAGGTTTTTTTTTAATCAATGATTTTTAAATTATCTCTCTTAGATTTTCCAGGTCAATTGTTTTTCCAATGAGAAAGTTCACATTTTATTCTAGTTTTCCATTCTTTTGATTTTTACTTTATTGTTTCTTGATTTCTCAAAAAGTCATTAGTTTTCCTTTGCTCCGTTATATATTTCAAAGAATTATTTTCTTCAGTGAACTTTTGTATCTTCTTTTCCATCGACAATTCGGCTTTCTAAAGTATTCTTCTCCTCTTTGGCTTTTGGAACTATTTTTCTATTTGGTCCAGTTTAGTTTTTAAGATACTGTTTTCTTCAGTATTTCTTTGTGCTTTGTTCACCGAGCTGTTGACTTGTTTTTCATGATTTTCCCACATTTCACTCATTTCTTTATCCAATTTTTCCTCTACCTCCTTTACTTGATTTTCAAAATCCTTTTTGAGCACTTCCATGGTCTGAGACCAAGTCATATTTTTAATGGTGGCTTTGGATGTAAGAGTTTTGATTTTGTTATCTTCTTCCAAGTGGGTGTTTTGATCATCCTTATCACCATAGTAAACTTTCTATGATCAGTTTTTTTTTCTGTTGTTTTCTCATTTCTTTCTTTTTTTTTTTTTTTTAAGATTTTTTGGCAAGACAAATAGGGTTAAGTGACTTGCCAAGGCCACACAGCTAGGTAATTATTAAGTGTCTGAGGCCAGATTTGAACTCAGGTATTCCTGACTCCCGGGCCAGTGCTCTATCCACTGAGCCACCTCGCTGCCCCCTGTTTGCTCATTTCTAAGACTTGATTTTAATTCTTTGTTAAGGTAGGGCTCTGCTTCCAGGGTGGTGGACAGAAGTGAACTCTCCCAAACTTAAGGAGTTTTTGCAGTTGTTTTCAGAGATACTTCTTGAGTCCTGCAAGTTTTCAGTTCTTTAAAGATGATATTCTTGGGGGTGGCTAGGTGGCGCAGTGGATAAAGCACTGGCCCTGGAGTCAGGAGTACCTGGGTTCAAATCTGGTCTCAGACACTTAATAATTACCTGTGTGGCCTTGGGCAAGCCACTTAACCCCATTGCCTAGCAAAAAAACCTAAAAAAAGAAAAGATGATATTCTTTAAGAAGAAGGTTTTTACTATTCTCCTGACCTGTGCTCTGGCTTGCAGATGACCACAAAAACTTCTTCCTATTTTGGAAACAGGAGGAGAATCCCTCCCCCCACCCTAACCCAGGCCTCAAACTCTGTTGCACTACTGTTCCTCCTGGAACTGCAATCCAAGATTGCAACCCATACCAGAATATGGGCAAATCACCTGCTAGTGATAGCAAAGAGACCCTGTAATCTCCTTCTGATCCCATTATTGTCTTTGGTCTAAGAGCTCTGGAAGCAGGTGCTACTACTACTACTGATTCAATGGTTCCCAAGGACTATTTCTGGTCTGAGCTGCTAAGACATGCTGGACTGTGCTCCACTCTCACCCTGGTGCGAGAGATATTTCCTGCTGACCTTCCAAGTTGTCCTTGACAGTCTCTGGGCAGAGAGGTCTGGAAACCACTACCACTTCCACTGATCCAGCAGCTCTGCTTTCTGTTTCTGTATGGGGCCTGTCAGTGTACACCCAACCTACACTGCACTGTGCTCCTCTTTCACCCTAGTGCAAAAGACCTTTCCCACTGATTTTCCAAGTTGACTTGGTCTGAAAAATTGTTTCATTCAATGTTTTTTTGGTTCTGCCACTCTAGAATTTGTTTAGAGTCATTATTTAAAGGTATTTAGAGTGGTTTCAGAGAGAGTTCAGGTGAGTCCCCTACCTTTACTCTGCCATCTTGACTCTGCCCCCTTTCCCAAGAATTTAAAAGTTTTAAAATGTTTTTTAAAAAAGAAAGCAGTGAGGGCAGCTAGGTGGCATAGTGGATAGAGCACCAACCCTGGAGTCAGGAGTACATAAGTTCAAATCTGACCTCAGACACTTAATAATTCCTAGCTGTGTGACCTTGGGCAAGTCACTTAAGCCCATTGCCTTGAAAAAACAAAAAAAAAATTAAAAAAAGAAAGTAGTGCTTGAACTTTGAACTCTGAAGGAAATTAGGAATCCCAAAAAGCAGAATTGAGTCCCCTGCTCTTCAGCTATGAAGGGACAACTTATGCAAAGTTGAGACACAGGAGAGCAAATTGTGAAATATATGAAGAAAGTCAGTTTTGGTTGAATCACAGAGAGCATGATGGAAAGTAATGGAAAAAGAACAAGACTGGGAAAGTAGGTTGAAGCCAAGTTGTAAAGTCTAAATTCAAACAGAAAACTGTAGTAGAGATAGCAAAAAGTAACTGAGGTTTATCAAGGAATCTAGGGAAGGAACAAGCATTAATGAAGTACAAGCATTGTACTAAGGGGTAGAAATACAAAAAAGGCAAAAGACAAATACTTACCTTTGAGCAATTCAATGATCTTATGAAGGAAGGGCAGCTAGGTGGTACAGTGGATAGAGCACTGGCCCTGGACCTGAGTTCAAATCGGACCTCAGACACTTAATAATTGCCTAGCTCTATGACCCTGGACAAGTTACTTAACCCCATTGCCTTAAATTAAAAAAAAAATTTAATGATCTAATGAAGGAAGCAATAAATATGTACAAATCTGTACAAACTATATACAGGATAAACATGAAGTAATTTTTAAAAAGAGGACACTAAAGTTACAAGTGATTCATAAAACCTTATAGAAGATAGGATTTTAGGTGTGAAACTTAGAGGAAATATGTCTTGTATGACTGTACATATATAATCTATATCATATTGCTTGCCTTCTCATTGGGTGGGAGGTAAGGAAGGTAGTGAGAGAATCTGGAGCTCTAAAATTTTTAAAAACATATGTTAAAAATTATTTTACATGTAATTGGGGGGAAATAAAATATTAAATGTAAGAAACTTCAAAGAAGCCAGGGAATCCATGAGGCAGAAATGAGGAGGGAGAACTTTCCAATGGAAGACAACCAGAGAAAATGCACAAATCTGAGGGATGGAGTATCTAGTTTGAGGAACAGAAAGAGGCAAGTATCACTAAATCAAACAATATATTGAGGGCATAAATTATAAGAAGACTGGAAAAGAGGAGAAGTTAGGTGACCCAGTGGATAGAGCACCAAGCCTAGAGGCAGGAAGACTTCTCTTCTTGAGTCAAATCTGGCCTGTGTGACCCTCAGCAAGTCCTCTAAGGGTGACCCAAAAGCACACTATTGCAATAGTCCAGGGTGAGATAATGAGGATGTGCATGAAGGTAATAGAATCAACAGAGGACTCAACAGAAGGGCATGCATTTAAGAGATGATGCAAAAATGAAATCAGCAGGTCTTATCAACAGATTGGATATTGGGGGGGAGTGAGGTATTGAGTGGTCAAGGATGACACCTAGATTGCATGTTTGGAGGACTAGGAGGATGGAAGTATCCATGACAATAATATGTAAATTTAAGGGGGAGGAAAATTAAAGGGCATATGGGAAAAGATAATGAGTTCAATTTGAGATATTTTGAACTTACAATCCAGATGGAGAGATTTCATAAGCAGTTGGAGATGAGACTTTGAAAGTTAAGGTAAGATAGGTAGCTCTGAGAGTCATCAGCACTGAGATGGTAATTAAATTGATGGGATCACCAAGTGAAATAGAAAAGAGGGGGGAAAAAAGAAGACTCAGGACAGAACCTGGCATGATAGTCAAGGTTAGAAAATATACCCTGGATCCAGTAATGTAGAAGGAGAAGGAATGATTTGATAGGTAGAATAAGAACCTGTAGAATTTAGTATTCCCAAAACCTAAGGAGAAAAGAGTATCTAGGAGAATTCAGTGTTCAATAGGACCAAAGACTTAGAGGAAGACCAATTAGAAAATTACTGCAATCATCAAAGAAAAAGTTAATAATGGCCTGAACAATATTGGTGACCATATGTGAAGAGAAAAAAAATGAATGGATGCAAGAGATATTTGGAAATAGAATCAAATATATACTGTAATTGATTCAATATGTGGGATGAGAGAATGAGAAAAATGAAGAATATCTACAATTACAAACCTGGGTGAAGGACTTCAAATGAGTAGTAACCTTTACAGAAAAAGAAAGGTTTAGTAGAAGATTGGATTTGGTGGGAAAGATAATAAATTTTGTTTCAAATATGAAGAATTGGAGATGTCTATGGAACATGTAGCTTAAAATACCCAACAGGTAACATAAGACAAGACTGGAGCTCAGATGTGACAAAAGCTTCTGGGAAAACTAGAAATGGCAGAAACTAGGCATAGACTAACATCTCACATCCTATTCCAAGATAAGATCAAAATGTGTACATGACTTAGACATAAAGGCTGATACCATAAACCAATTAGAAGAGCAAGGAATTAAGAGGAGAAGAATTTATGGTCAAACAAAATGGAAAATATTATAAAATACAAAATGGATAATTTTGATTACATTAAACCAAAAATCTATTGCACAAACAAAACCCAATGCAATAAAGATTAGAAGGAAAACAGAAAATCGGGAAATAATTTTTACAGCCAGTGCTTCTGATTACAAACTTCATTTCAAAATATATAGAGAACTGAGTCATATTTATAAGAATACAAATTTTTCCCAGTTGATAAATGGTGAAAGGATATGAAAGGGTAGTTTTCAGATTAAGAAATTAAATCAGGGGTAGCTAGGTGGTGTAGTGGATAAAGCACCGGCCCTGGAGTCAGGAGTACCTGGGTTCAAATCCGGTCTCAGACACTTAATAATTACCTAGCTGTGTGGCCTTAGGCAAGCCACTTAACCCTGTTTGCCTTGCAAAAAAAAAAAACACCTAAAAAAAAAGAAATTAAATCTATCTAGAGACATATGAGGCAAAGTTCTCAATCACTATTAATCAAAGAAATATAAATTAAAGCAACACTGAGGTATCACTTCACACCTATCAGATTGGCTAATATGACAGAAAGGGAAAATGATGGAGGAGATGTGGGAAAACTGGGAGACTAATTCACTGTTGGTGGAGTTGTAAACTGATCCAACCATTCTGGAGAGCAATTTGGAATTATGTACAAAGGGCTATAAAACTGCATATACTCTTTGATCCAGCAATACCCCTACTGTTTCTGTATCCCAAAGAGATCATTAAAAAAGGGGGGGGGGGAGAGCCACATATACAAAAATATTTGTTGCAGCTCCTTTTATAGTGGCAAAGAATTAGAAATCAAGGGAATGCCCATCAATTGGGGAATGGTTGGATTTCAGAAAAACCTGGAAACATTTATACAAACCGATGCTAAGTGAAGTGAGTAGATCCAGAACACTGAGTAGTGGTCAACTAAAACAGACTTAGTTCTTCTCAGCAATACAATGGTCAAAGACAAATCCAAAAGATCTGTGATGGAAAATTCCATCTACATCCAGAGAAAAAACTAGAGTCTGAATACAGATCAAAGCCTACTATTTTCACTTTTTAATTTTTTTATACTTTTTTCCCTTTTGTTCAGATTCTTCTTTCACATCATGATGATGATGTTTGTCCTTCATTCTTGAAGAATACAACATCAGGAAGGTGATGGTATAACAAACATATGAATTGGATTTGAGTGAGTCACCAGTCTTTCCCTTCCAGAGACATTATCTAGGTCCAGTGGCCAGATATGAATCTGGAGACCTGGAGATGACCCAGGATGTAAGGCAATTAGGATTAGGTGACTTACTCAGGGTTCACATAGCTAGTAAATGTCAAGTGTCTAAGGCTAAATTTGAACTCAGGTCCTCATGACTCAAGAGTCAGTGCTCTGTTCACAATATGACCAGTATGGAAATATGTGAAACATGATTGTGCTTATGGGGGAGGGAAGGGTGAAAGGGAGAAACCTTTACAAAAATGAATGTTGAAAACTATCTTCATATATTTTTGGGAAAAATAATTAATTAATAGGTAAAAATGATTGGGGCTCAGGGGAGAATCTAAGGAATGGATATGGTAGGCATCTGCATACAGATATAGTTAGACTTATGAGAGTTGATGCAGTCACAAGACAATATATATATATAGAGAGAGAGAGAAAGAGGAAACCCAGGACAAAACCTTAGAATAGACTTACAAATGAAAGGTTGTGAAATGAATGGCATTTCTTCCAAATTGACTGAGGAATGACCAGACAAGTGGAAGGAAAGCCAATGCAGAGAAGTGAGACAAAAAAATTAATTCATAAACTTGCAAATGAAGGAATGTTTAAGTGGAACAAAAACCTAAGAGGAGAGAGTATCCAGGAGGAGAAGGTGGTCAACAGTTTCAAATGTGCAGAGAGAAAAACCTATCAGATTTGGCAACTAAGATCACTGTTACCTCTAGAGCAGTTTCAGTTGAGTGAAGAAGTGAAAACAACATAACTATGGGTGCTTATTCTTCAAGTCAATAGTCCCAAATTGGAAAAATGTACCCTGAAGTGAAAATTCATCAAATAGTCATTAGGTATTCAGCATATGTAAGGCATTATTCTAGGTCCTGGAGAAATAGACAGTAAAGGAACAGATCCTTGACTTTGACAAACTCTCATTTTGTTGAGACTGTACACAGAAAAGTAAATTATAAATTGTAATTAAAGCTTAATATTGCATGTGCATTCATTTGGCATCCTTGTGACTCAATCTGTGGGGTGGGGGGATGGGGAGGGGTGGGGGGACAGAGTGAGGGGGGAGTCAGCACTCATGCCCTGCCTTGAATAGGCTCACAGAAAGATGAGAAGTCTGTATCTTTATCATTAACCAATAAAGGAGTGTAGTTCATATTTTTCCCACCAGGTGACACTCTACTCAAGCCACTAAGGCACCAATTTTGTTCTGGACCCTTGAAATGTGTGCAAAAAAAAAATCCATCAAGGCGTTCCATGAGCTGGAAGCCCATTCCCACCCAGTTCCTGACTTCTAAGGGCCCAGCAAAGAAAATTCTCACTGACTTGAATGAAGAATGAACCTAAGGTGTCAATTAGTTCTCAGGGTTATAAAACTAGAATCACATCTGAGTCTAGTCTTCAGCTCAATTTTTAGAAAATTTCCCAGTTCAATATTCTTCCTCTATGTTGATATTACACAGTCAAGCAACTTTTCTCTGGTTACATGGTTTATTAAACATGGTAAAATTGCCCTGAAATAAGCACTGACCCTTCTAGAAGCACTTTGTTCAATCATCTCCCAAACCATGCTCCTAAAAAAAAAAAAAAAAGGAAAAGGAAAAGTTCTGTTCTAGGATATACCTTTGGATCCTGCTTAGGAACAGTGAAAACAATTAAAATGGGGGCTGGGTGAGATGCAGGAGGAAGAGATGAAGAGTCAGGATAGTCTCCCAGGCTTCTCACCAATCAGGAGATTCTCCAACCAATCTAGACTCAACTCAGCAAACTAAACTCTCAAGGGGAAATTGAAAGAAAGACCATTTCATCCAGTACATCATTGCTCTTTTCTTTCTCATGGCTGTGACAAATAGTTTTTCTCATCTCCCTGGAGTGAAAAATATAGTGGAGGAGGGTAAAGATGATTCCTAGAACCTTATGTCACTTTTCTCTGGGTCCAGATGGTCAACAGTAACTATTTAAATAAAGAGGATAATGGGTGGGCACTAGTTACAAAAGTGTAACCCCAGTCCAATAACCAATGAGATTTGCCAGGGAAATTAAGGATGTCAGAAATACCAAGTTCAATAAACTTTTATCTAAAGTCACAGAAACAGAGTTAGAACTTGGAGTTAAATTGTCAGTTGATCAACCTTGATGGATGCAACTCCTCTCAGCAGTTCAGAGACTTTGGACAACTCTGGAATATCTATTATGGACAGTGCTATCTACATTTAGAGGAATAAAAATAAAATAAAGAAAAAACTTCAGAATCTGAATGAACACTATATTCACTTTTTAAAAACTTCTCTTATATTTTTTTTCCTATCTCAAGATTTTCTTTCTTTTCCCTTAGTCCTAATTCCTCATACAGAAAATGACTAATCTGTAAATAGGTTAAACACAAATATATATGTACGATGTTCATCATTATTTGCCATTGAGGGTAGAGGGGTGATAAGGAAGGGTTGAAGGAAATTATGTAATATAGACATGCATATGCATGTGGATAAATGTTGAAAAGCTTTCATAACATGGAATTGGAAAAATAAAATATCAATTGTGAAAAAAAAAAGAAATTGGGGTTTAGAACTGTGGGGAAAAAAGAAAGGCATAGATAATGATAATCCATCTTGGCAAATCATGCATAAGAGTAGAGCAGGTTTGGGGTGTTACATGGACACACCCTGGCATCAGACACTCTCCCCACCCAATTCAGCACTTGTACATCAAGACTTTTTCAGGTTATAGTTATAGATGATGTCAATTAAAATCTGTGGATCTACAAACAGTTCATTCTGGACTGGTGTGTCTCATACACACCACCACAGACACCATTTTCTCTCCTCTGTCCCTGGCAGGTGACTACCTGTTAACTATTCTAACCATCCATAGGGAAGAGCTAAGGGAGAGAAGCTTATTCTATCCCCCCAGGGCTACCAACCAAAATTGGCATTCAGATTTTTTTTAATTGTCTTTCATTTACTTTTTTAAAAATTTAATTTTAATTGTTTTCAATAAACAAGCATTTTTTTCACCATTCACACAAATGAAAATGATCATAAAACCAAACCCTTGTAACAAATATGCATAGTCAAGCCAATCAAATGCCCTCCTTGGCCATGCCCAAAAATTTATGACTCAGACATCCTGAGTCCATCACCTATCTATCAGAAAGTGAGTAGCATCCTTCATCACCAGTCTTCTCAAATTATGGTTGATTATTGCATTGGTCAGAATTCTTAAGTCTTTCAAAATTATTTGTCTTTCCAACGTTGGTATTGTATAAATTCTTTTTCCAGTCCTCATACTTCACTCTATATCAGTGCATATGTTTCCCTAATTTTCTCTGAAATTATCACTTTTCTTATTTCATTTAGCATGTATCCTATTACATTCACAAACTATAATTTGTTCAGTCATTCCTAATTGATGTGCACCCCTCTTAGTTTCAATTCTTTCAATTCTAATGCATTGCCAAGTAATAATATGTGTCTGGTTTTTGTTTTTAAGAAAAATTGGTGGCTACTAAAATCCTGACTATCACCAATTTGGTGACTTATTCAAGAGTTCAGAGATTAAACTTCTAGATCAGAGAAAAAAATATTTTCTGGTGTAGCATCCTCCTCAGAGAACATTCACATAGATCCTAATCAGTGACCTACTTAACAAAGTCAATGAATTTACTCAAACAGTACAAGTCCAATGTAAAAGGGATTGGTTGTTCAACAACCTCCCTCCCTACTTCCAGGGGAATTTTTAATCACAGGGTCACTATGTGTCTGGCAGGAATTCTATGGGAAAGAGGAAATCATGAGAATGTCAGTGCTGCATGGATAGAAGCCCAAGTCCATTTCCCTTCAGGAAAGAGGTGATGGATTATGTGAGTGTTTTGTATATTTCTGTATTCACTTAGGAGTTTTTGTATCTTTTGCATTTTCTAGGAATTAAAAAAAAACAAAACCAGCTGTCCTGATATGCACTTGATGGTTTCAAGGCTTGTATGGGAACTAGAAACCCAATTTCAGGAGGCGATTTCTTGAATAAATTTTATGAGTGAGCAATGAGCCTAAAAGAGAAAAAAATGATCCACCTGGGTTCAGCTTCCAGGATTGGACCTAATTTGTGTGAATACAAAATCATTTAAGGAAAATAAGGAATAACCAGAAACATAGATTACATATTCCTAAAGACAATTAAATCTATGAAGAGTTGATGAGGTCATTAAGAGAGAGAGAAGAGAGGACATAGTCTAGGACAACAACCACACTTAGGGGAAAGAAAGAAAATGATTAGCTAACAAAGCAGACTTTTAAGAAAATAATCAGACAGATAGAAGAAGAATCAGAAGAGTGATGTCACAGAAGAAAAAGGGAAGATGGAGTTTCCAAAAAAGGTGTGGTTCAGATGTGGGGTTTTCTAACATGGGATTCAAGTATCCCTCAAGTGATTCACTATGATTCAGTATAGATTTCAGGGGGGTTCTATGAACTTAGAATTTGTAATAATTTTGACAGCCTTATTTTAATATAATTGGTTTTCTTTGCAATTCTATTTTTAAAAAAAATGTATTCCAGGCAATTAAAAACATTATTTTGAGAAGAGTTGGGTCCCAGGACATAAGAATAATTAAAAACCCCACCTTTATTCCCATCAAGATAGTGCTTCAAATGTTGCAGAGTAGACTAAAGAGTGACAAAAGGCTATAGAATTTAAAAGATTGTTGATGACTTTAGAAAAAAAAACTATCGATTTTAGGAGAATGACAACAACTTTGCAAATGCAGTCTAATCCTAACTAAAAGAATCTGCAGAAGGTAGTTGTGGAAGTCAAGCACAAGGAGAGTCCTGGGACTATTTCTGGAAGCCAGTTTTTCAGGTTACTTCCAAAAATTATGTTCCTCAGGTACCTCTCTGAATCAATGAGGAGATGAAGTTCTACTGACCTAAGTGGAAGAAGGCTACTGCCTTGTGATCTAGAAATAAAAGTGGGACTGGGTCTTAAAGAGATAGTGCTGATTTTCTTCCAACTTCAGGAAGGATTAATGTAAATTATTTGGACAAAAATGCGCTCACCACATCTCTTAACTCTTTCTGAATGTTAACATATCTGTGTGTGTGTGTGTGTGTGTGTGTGTGTGTGTGTGTGTGTGTCTTTCTCTCTGTCTCTCTCACACACACACAAACACAAGAGAGAGAGAGAGAGAGAAAGAGGTTTATTAGAAATATATTGAGCATACATTTGAAAGAACAGTTCAATGTTTTGCAATAAGCTTCTTCCTTTCCACCAGAGCCTCCGAAAACCCATTCAACCGTCTCTGGACATGCTCACATTCTCTCATTAGCACATCCCCTGCTCCAGCCATTTCCCAGCAGATGACCAGGCCCACCAGCTCTTGCTTGCTCACTCACTCACTACGGGATCTTTTCCCTCCAGGCTCCAGAACTCATTTAATGCCTGTCCTCGTGTGGGATGTCTGGGAAGAGCCGGTTGTTAAATTTCTATCATCAGAATTCACACTGGGAAATCAGTAAGCTTGGTTTATTGTTTTGTCGATGATGGAGATTAGATTAAGGAAAGTGATGGGTTTACAAGTAGTAGAGAAATTGTCAATAATGCGAATTAAATTTTAAAGTGTTTAGCACCCTTGCCCCTCCTTCAGTCAATTCTTAAAGATTTCCCAGCACTTTCACTCTGTCTTCCTCCAATTTTGTATTTACTTTTTTTTAGGGTTTTTTTTGCACAATTTTATATTTACTTTTTTTTTAGTTGTTTTTTTTTGCAAGGCAATGGGGTTAAGTGACTTTCCCAAGGCCACACAGCTAGGTATTTATTAAGTGTCTGGGGTCACATTTGAACTCAGGTCCTCCTGACTCCAAGGCCGGTGCTCTATCCACTGCACCACCTAGCTGGCTTTTGTATTTACTTTTGTGCTTCCTTAGAAGACCGGCTACTTAAAGGCTGGGATTATTTCCTTTAAATCTTAGGATCCCTAGCGCTGGCACCCTCATCTCACAGAGCAGGCAGGCTAATAATTCTTTTAAAAAATAATTATACTTTATTTTAGCATTCACTTTTTAAAATGCGTTCTAAATTCTCTTCCCTCCTCTCCCAACTCATTAAGAAGCCAAGGAATGGGGTGGCTAGGTGGCTCAGTGGATGGAGCATCGGCCCTGGAGTCAGGAGGACCTGAGTTCAAATCGGGCCTCAGACACTTAATAATGACCGAGCTGTGGCAAGCCACTTAGCCTTGCAAAAACCTAAAATAAATAAGGGCAAGGAATGTGCTGTCAATTATGCATGTGAAGTCACGCCAGAAGTATTTCCATACTCAGGTTTATGATCCTTGGGATTCATTTCCCTCCTCTGTAGGATGCAAGGCCGCCGCCCTCTCCAACCAGTGTCTCCGACTCCCCAGGGCCGGATACAGCCTCAGATGACCTCTCCTCCCTTCATCTCGCGAGATTCAGCTAAGAGGCCCTCTTGGGTTTACAGAACTACAAGTCCCAGCAGGCCCCGCGAAAGGCCCTTTCCCGGCGCGCCTGCGTAGAGGCTCAGACTCAGGATTCCCATTTCCCGCCAAACTTGGGAGGCCGGGCTGGCGGTGCTGCCAGGCGGAGCCCCGGAGACTTTATGGAGGTGTTTGACCCGGCCGAGCTGCCCGAGCTGCTCAAGCTCTACTACCGGAGGCTCTTTCCCTTCTTCCAGTACTATCGCTGGCTCAATTACGGCGGAGGTGACCGAGGGAAGGGCTCCTGGGAATGGGGGGAAAGCTGAGGGGGGAGGGGAACCGGGCCGTGGGTGGTCATCCCATCTCCGGGCCCTGGTCGCCCTGCCCTTGCAGGTAGGAAACCTCGATTCTTCATCGTTGAAGCACCGGATCCATGTTAGTTATCATTGTTGGTGGTGAAGGGCTAAACAAACGTTACACATCATCATCACTATTGTGGAAGCACCTAGTGGATGTTAGTTAGCATTATTATTGGTGGTGAAGTGCTGTGTCAGTGTTAACCATCATCATCATCATTATTGTTGAAGCACCATATCCATGTCACTTATATCATTATCATTGGTGGTGAAGAATGTGAATGTTAGTCATCATTGTTGAAGCATCAAATGGATGTTAGTTGTCATTACCGATGGTGAAGAGGCTATGTAATTGTTAACCGTCATCATCGTTGTTATTGTTGAAACACCATATCTATGTTAGTTATATATCATTATCATTGGTGGTGAAGAATGTGAACGTTAGTCATTGAAGCATCAGATAATGGATGTTAGTTGTCATTATTGGTGGTGAAGTGCTGTGTAAATGTTAACCACCATCTTCATTATTGTGGAAGCACCATATCCATGTCACTTATATCATTATCATTGGTGGTGAAGAATGTGAACGTTAGTCATCATTACTGTTGAAGCATCAAATGGATGTTAGTTGTCATTATCGATGGTGAAGAGGCTATGTAATTGTTAACCATCATCATCATTGTTATTGTTGAAGCACCATATCCATGTTAGTTATATATCATTATCATTGGTGGTGAAGAATGTGAACGTTAGTCATTGAAGCATCAGATAATGGATGTTAGTTGTCATTATTGGTGGTGAAGTGCTGTGTAAATGTTAACCACCATCTTCATTATTGTGGAAGCACCATATCCATGTTAGTTGTATCATTATCATTGGTGGTGAAGAATGTGAACGTTAGTCATCATTACTGTTGAAGCATCAAATGGATGTTAGTTATTATTATTGGTGGTGAAGTGCTGTATAAATGTCAAGCATCATCATCATCATTATTGTTGAAGCACCATATCCATGTTAGTTATCATTACTATTGGTGGTGAAACAATTACGTCAATGTTAATCATCATTATTGTTGAAGCACCATATCCATGTTAGTTGTATCATTATTATTAGTGTGAAGAATATGAACGTTAGTCATCATTATTGTTGAAGCATCAAACGGATGTTAGTTATCATTATTATTGATGATGTAGCAGCTATGTAGATGTTAACCATCATCATTATTGAAGGGCTATCTAAATGTTAGACATCATCATCACTATTGTGGAAGCATTTGATGGATGTTAGTTATCATTATTATTGGTGGTGAAGTGCTGTGAACGTTAGTCATCATTATTGTTGTTGGAAGTGCTATATAAATGTAAGCTGTCATCATCATTTTTATTAATGTTTTTTCCCTTCATATTTGAAGAAGATCATGGCATCAGGTGGTGATGCCCTGTGCTCTATCCACTGCATCACCCAGTTGCCCTAATTGTCATTAATAGTGAGGTTTAGTGACGTACCTAGGGTCGCACAGCCAGTCTGTATTTTTGACTAGACAGAAAGCCAGGTATTCTTGACTCTGGGGGCCAGCTCTCTGCTCATTTTTTAGTACCGCCTCTCACACTTTCCACATTGCAGTTACTTGATGAATTCTGGTGGGATTGGATTAGATTAAATTTGTCCTGCCTGCTCCCCAGACTACCAAACTAGAAGCCACAGGCAAAAGTTGAAGAGGAAGAAGATTAAGCCTGGATGAAAAGAAAGTACCAACTATTAGATCTTTCCAAAATTAATAGCCTGCCTTAAGAAAGTGAGCCCTCCTCACTAATGGCCCTTTAGCAAAAATCTGGATGAGTACCCGTTGTAGTTTTGTTGTAGACTGGATTTTCTTAATTAATTCTGGGTTGGACTGGATGCCTTCTGAGGTTCCATCTATCTCTGAGATTTTGTGAATTCTCCCCCTTTCCCCCCACCCAGACATCTAATGAATATCAATGCTTAGGGCTGTGGGGAAAGGGAGGTGTTATATAATTTCAGCATTGAAATCCTAGGGCTCTAGGACCTAGGAGACCTGAGTTCTAATCCGTTTTCTGCTAAGTCACTGAGAAAATGAAAGGTTTGGCATGGAATTTTGGTCTCTTGATCTTAGATCTATGAAGAGAAATTCTCCAAGATCATAGTTTCATAGGTCTAGAAGGGGAAAAGACCTCCAAAATCATCTAATTCAACCCTCTCATTTTACAGAGGAGAAAACTGAGGCCCAGAGAGGTTTAGTGACTTTCTCCAAGTCATATGGGTGACCAGGTGAGCCAGGATTTGTTCCCAGGTCTCCATCTTCAAGATTCTTTCCACTTTGTCAAGAATAGGACTTAAGATCTTCCTCTAATACAGCCTATAAAACTTAAATATTAATCCTGAAAAAGCCCCATTAAATGACAAAGAAGATAAATTTTTTGTAATGATGTATATCACCCAAACATTCATATTAATAAGGATATTTTATATAAACAGTACTTATGTAATTAATGTAAATCCAGATTATTTACAATTTGTTTTAAGTTAGACATGTAAATTTTAGGAAATTGGTTCTCTACGATAATTCTTTCCTATGTATATTTTTCAGGTTTTTGCTCCTAGTTTTAAGTGTTAATGTAAAATGTTTAAGTATTAAAGTTTAAGTTATCTTTCCATCTTCTGAAAAGAGAATTGTTCAGATATTCCCTCATAAGTATGTTGTTCTAGATCAGAGGTGTCCAAATTTTTAAAAATCACACACCATTTACAATAAAAAAAAAAAAATTTGAGCACTCACTCCCCAGCATAGGGATTGGAATAGGGTCTGGTTCTATACTTTCATTGTTGTAGTGATCTCAAAGTGAAGAAAGGCTCCCTCCACCAATATGGGGCTTACAGTCTGAGGGATTTGCCTAAAGAACTGAGAGGTTAATTTGTCCAATGTCAGAAGGGACAAATATGTGTTTGAGGTGAAATCTCCCCTCTCTCAAAAGATGAAATAAATAATATTTCATATAATTTTAATTTTATTAATAGTTCATAAAACCTTTGACTGTTAAAAAACATTTTTAGTTAGAACAGGGTGATTGAATATGCCTTATTATTTTCAAAAGTCTTAGTTTAACCCTTTATGATGCTGCACTTAACTGAAAGTGAAAGAACACATGAGGGTGTCATTGTCTTGCATCATGGAATTCCCATTATAATAATGTGACCATCTGACATAGATCAAGTGAAAACATCAGTATTATCTATATATTACATATGAGTAAGCTTAATTTCTGCCTTTTATATAGTTAATATATTTTATTAGCATTAATAATTTTTTTTTCCAAATGCATATCAGCACCAATGATGCCTTGTTCTAGTCACATTGTAATTACGACAATTGTAATTGTAAATGTTACAATTGGCAGGTAGGGAGCACAATGTGTAGGACTGCATTCTACTTGCTTAAAGAAGTAATGTTATTGTATAACCTATATCAGATTACTTGAAGTCATGGGGAGGGAGAGCTGGTTAGAAAAATATGGAACTTGAAAACATTCAAGGAACAAACGTTGAAAACGTTTAAATTACATGTAATTGGAAAAAGTTTTTTACATATTTTTTAAAAAGAAGTAATGTTATTAGAAATCCAGATTAAAGACAATGACTGAGATTGAACAAGTCTCTTTAATTTACTGTGTCCACTGTCTAAAATATGGAGATACTGTAGTAATCATACTGAAATATTTTATTTGGGATCAGCTTAAAAGTGGCTTTTTCTGGAATATTGCCTTGTTTTGAGTTCTCTTGCCCCTTTCTCTTCCCCCTCTTCCCCTATAAATAACAAGACAACCTCAATTTTTATGTACATGTGACTTTTTTTCCATTCACGGCTCCTTAACATATTTTGCACACTTAGCTAACACTAATTCATTGAAATTGAATAGTAAGTCTTCAGTATTTATTGATTAATGTCATATCTGCTTTGAACTGAAATATGAAAAAAAAACACATAAATTTAAAACGAAACTTGTATTTTGCAGTGGTAAAGAATTATTTTCAGCACCGGGAGTTTTCATTCACATTGAAGGATGACATATACATTCGCTACCAATCTTTCAACAACCAGAGTGAGATGGAAAAGGAGATACAGAAATTGAATCCATACAAAATTGATATTGGAGCAGTATATTCCCACAGAGTAAGTGTCTGCACTTTTTTGGTGGAGGAGGACAAGGCAGTCAGGGTTAAATGAGTTGCCCGGGGTCACACAATTAGTAAATGGTTAGGTGATAAGTGTCTGAGGCCAGATTTGACTCATTTCCTCCTGATTCCAGACCTGGTACTCTATTCACTTCACCACCTAGCTGCATCCTATCTGTGTATTTCTACTTAGTATATATTGGGTCCCTAACCTTGTTGAAGTATTTTTGCTAAAGAAGCACAGCTATAGCAAGTCATATAAGTTCATTAAACTGGAATTGGTTGAGAAGGTGAATGACTTTGTTAGACATAAACCACTTTGGCAGCTTTGTGACTGATGGATTTCATTACAAAGAGAACTGAAGCAGGGGATTAATTAGGATACTATTTCAACAATATAGGCAAGAAGTGAAAAGGGCCTAAACTAGGCTTTGTGAGTAGACGAAGGACAAAAGGCCAGAGATGATGTGCGGGGAGTATGTGTATCAGAATTACTGTAGTTACCTCAAGGATCAGCCCTTGTGATCTAGTATCACAAGGTGGGTGTGATGGGACAAACCCCACTTCCCACAGATTGCTCACATACATTCCCAGAGTACTCCCATCTCCACTTTGGAGACCACTCACTGCCCTGAACTGCTGACTTCTTAGGAATTGAAGGAATTGGTGAAATTCAAATGTGATAGTTGAGGCAATAATATATTTTTTTGTACATTGTTGTTGCTGCTGCTGTTGTTATAATTCAGTCATTTAGTCATGTCCCATTCTTCATGACCCTGTATGGAGTTTTCTTGGCAAAAATACTGGTGAAGTGGTTGCCATTTTCCTTTTTCAGTGAATTAATGCAAACAGAAGTTAAATGTCTTACCCAGGGTCACATAGCAAGTGAGCGTCTGAGGCTGTATTTGAACTCAGGTCTTCCTGCCTCTGGCAGCTAGGTGGTACTGTGACTAAAGCAACAGCTATGGATACAATTGAAACAACAAAAACTTACTCATTTCAGGAGTTACACTGCCCACTGAGCTACCTTGCTGCTTTCAAGGCAAACAGAAGTTAAGTGACTTGTCCAGCATCTTTATTTTACAAATGAAAAAACTAAGACAGGTTAAAGGACTTACCCAGGGTCACACAGCTAGTGAGTGTATAAGGTCAGATGTGAACTCAAGGCTTCCTGACTTTAGGCTCATGCTCTGTCTAGTTTCTAGCTATCTTAATTGTACATAAGTAGACAAGGACAAAACATTTGTTTAATAAAGTTAACTCAAAGGTTAGTTTGGGAAACTGTAGGAGGGGATAATAAATAGAACTCTGTTTTCCTCAGATTAAGTTTGAATTGGTGAAAATTTTAAATTTTAAAATATCTTTAAAGAAATGCTGTTTGCTAACTTTTATGTATAGTGATCAAATAAGCTTAACTCTTGTACCTCCTCCTACTATGCAGATCCCTCCCTGGTTACCTAGTCATTAAAAAGTAGGTTACTGCTTTTGAATAGAGTTTTATACCTTTCTAGTGCACTGACATTGTTCAGTAAACATTTATTAAGGGCCTTCTATATAAAAGATCTGTTCAAGGGGCTCAGGATACACAAACAAAACCATCTTCATACTCAAAAAGCTTACATTCTACTGAGAAAATAAAAAATACACATAAGAGATTAAATACAAAGTGATTTCATGAAGGAGCCAAGGGTAATAATCAATCATCAAGAAATGCACTAAGTGGGGGCGGCTAGGTGGCATAGTAGATAAAGCACCGCCTGGAGTCAGGAGTACCCTGGATTCAAATCCGGTCTTAGACACTTAATAATTACCTAGCTGTGTGGCCTTGGGCAAGCCACTTAACCCTGTTTGCCTTGCAAAAACCTAAAAAAAAAAAAAATGCACTAAGTAGGAACTTTAGTTGTATTTTGGAAGATACTTTATTGTAGAATGGGATGAGGCAGTCCAAACATTGGGGAGACCAAAGATAGAATGTGTATAGGGAACAGCTAGTAATACAGTTTGGCTGGGAAAGAGATTGGGTGAAGGAGAGTGATATAAAATATATCTGTGATTTATCTGAGAGCGATATTAAATAAAACTGGAAAAATAAACAGGAACCAGATTGTGGAGAATGTTGTGACAGACCAAGGCATTTGCATTTTATTCTCAAGAGAATATCTTTGTTTTAAGAATATCTTTTGTAATTGGGTAGAGGATAGTTTGATAAAAGGGAGAGCTTGGAAGTGGTGAGACCAATTAAGAAGCTATTGCAATAGCCTAGGCCAGTGATTCCCCAATAGAGAGGCTGCAATGATTCCAAGAGAACCATGACTTAACCCCAAGGAATATGTGATTAATTAATTTGCGAATGGGAAGATGATTCACATCCCACCTCTTCTCACTTTCCTCCCTACCCCTCCTCCCATAGCCAATTGAGGACTTGTCTCTGTTATAACCTCTCCCTTCTCCTTCTCTCAACATTCTAATTCTGCCCTCTACTTCCATTGACCTCTATGTGACCACTCTAGTCATGAGCCCCTCAATATACCCTTAACTGCTAAGGAGGTAAAATTACTGACTTTTAGTGTCCCTTCTGCCTGATCTCCCTCTTCCCCATTACTTTGTGACCACACACACACACACCCCTCATTTTTATTTTTGTACAGAATAAACAGATATATTTTCTTTCCCAAAAACTCTCCTTTTTTCTCTACTGAGGGCACCACTATCTTTCCAAACTTCATTATCCTTATCTTCTCATTCAATTGAAACTACTCTTTTCAAAGTTAGTTATTTCTTAATTGCTAAATCTGGTATCTTCATTTTTCTTGATCTCTCTGCCACATTTGACATTTTTGTCCATTGCCTGAATACTTAATTTCTCCTCTCTGAGTTGTCCTGACCTTACTCTCTCTTGTTCACCTATCTTTTTGTCCACTTTTCAGTTGTCCTTGCTGAATTTTCATTCATCTCCGGTCTTCTAAATGTATATTCCCCTAAGCTCCCTGTATTAAGCACAATTTCCTCCATACATTCTCTCTCTTGTTGATGTCATTATTTCCCAAGAGTTTAATTGTTATCTTTATGGAGATGACTCCAACCTTTATATATTCAGCCCTAATCTCCTCTGAGCTTAAGTCCAGCATCACCAGTGACTTCTCAGATATCTCAAATTAGATGTCCCATAAACATCTCAAGATCAATATGTCCAAAATGACACATTACCTTTCCTCCAGAACCCTTCCATCATCCAAATTTCCTATTTCTTTTGAGGATACCATCATCCCGTCCATCACCCACATTTGAAACCTTGACTCCTCACTTTCCTTCATTCACCTATCAGTCATTTGTCAAATCTTATGTTTCTACTTTTCACATCTGTCCCAGCTTTCTTTTAACATAGCCACTACTTTAGGTCAGGCCCTCATTATCCTTCCCTTAAATGATTGCATAGCCACCACAAACAGGGCTGCTATGAATATTTTTGTACAAGTGATGATTTTACCCTTTTTTTCATCATCTCTTCAGGGTAATAGACCCAGTAGTGGTATTGCTGGATCAAAGGGTACCATTGAATTTAGCAAGTTAAGAGTCAGCACTGGAGAACATTTCATCCAACTTGCAGGTGGAGTAGAAAGGCCATTTTTAAGAGACTGAAAAGTGAGAATTGAAAGGTAGCATGGTAGAGTGGACAAGACACTAGATTTTAAGTCAGACTCTTCTATTAAATAAAATATTGGCTTCTACATTTCCTAGCATTCTGACCATAGAAATGTAGGACTTGGGGGCTAAAAAAGAACTTTAGAGTTTATCTGATTACACAAAATGATGCCGAGAATTTAAATGACTTGTTCAAGGTCATGTTGGTAGTAAGTAAAGTGATCAGAATCAAAACCATATTATCTTTCATTTTTTAATTAGCTTCATTCAGTTTTCTTTTTAGTAAAATTGAAATAATGATACTTGTAACCATCTCCTTCATAAGGTTGTTGTTAAGAATGTGGTGCAGTGGATAGAGCACCAGCCCTGGAATCAGGAGGACCTAGGTTCGGATCTGGCCTCAGACACTTAATAATTGCCTAGCTGTGTGACTTTGGGCAAGTCACTCTTCTTTTTAAAATTTTTATTCTTTTAATTGAATTTTACAATTTTCCCCCTAATCTCGCCCCCCCCTCCCCCCGGCAGTCTGTTTCCATGCTATACATTGATCAAAATTGAATGTGTTGAGAGAAAAACCACATCCTAAAGGAAAAAATAAATATAAGAGATAGCAAAATTACATAAGATGACTTTTTTTGTTTTTTGTGCAAGGCAAATGGGATTAAGTGGCTTGTCTTAGTCCTTAGAAAAATTTCTAATTTGTACTTTGTTTATATTACAATATTTCACTGATTTAACATGGACATTTGTGGCTTCTCCATTTTGGCCATGATTCTGTATGTGGTAGTATGTTAGTAGAGCAAATAAAAATGCTTGTTTGAAATTAAGAGGTATTTTTTTCTTGTGTACAGCCCATTCAACATAATACAGTGAAGCTGGGGGCTTTTCAGGCTCAGGAGAAAGAGCTGGTGTTTGACATCGACATGACTGACTATGATGATGTGAGGAGATGCTGCAGGTAGGACAAGCCCCTCCAAGGTGGAGGGAGGGCTTTCATGGGCAGCTAGTCGCTAATGGTAACTCTGCTTCAGTTCTGCAGATATATGCTCTAAATGCTGGACCCTTATGACCATGGCCATCCACATCATAGACAGAGCTTTAAAAGGTAAAAGTAGTTTAATATGGTTTCTGAATTCCAGACACCAGACTTTAGGAGGGACATTGGCGAGCTGGAGCACATCGGGAGAAGGGCAACCAGGATTGTAAGAGGATTCAAAAGTGTCATTAGAGGAACAAAGGATATTTAGCCTGAAGAAGAATAAGCCTGAGAGGCTATTTCAAATATATGAAGGACTGTTATGTAGAAGAAAACAGAATCATTGGGTTCCATTGGGTGGAAGTCCCTAGAACTATATTTCACTTCATTACGAAATAGAAAACTTCCTAAATTAGATTAATAGTTTTCTTTTGAGCATTCATTTATATTACTAGGTTGTTGTTCAGTCATTTTAGTCCTGTCCAACTCTTTGTGGCCCCATTTAGAGTTTTCTAGGTATTGAAATGGTTTGTCATTTCCTTCTCTAACTCATTTGACAGATGTGTAAACTGATAAAAACAAGATTATGTGAATAGTCCAGGGTCACACATCTAGTGTCTAAAGCCAGATTTGAGCTCAGGGAGAAGTATCTTCCTGAATCTAGATTCAGTGCTCTATCCACTGTGCCACACTTGTCTTTAGACTACTTTAGTATCATTTTTTTTTCAGTAGTTCTCAAAAGGTGTCAATGTATTATTATCCTTAAATATCTGGGGGGGGGGGGGGGAATGAAGTGTTACAGTGAATTGCCATTTGCAAACATTGTATAGACCAATGCTTTTCTTTTGTCATGTTGTTTTACTTTTTCCAATTACTTGCAAAGATGGTTTTAAACATTTCATCTGAACAAAATCTCACAGAGGACTTTGGATTTAAACATTGCTTCCGGGTCTATTTGGGAAGGAGAGGAAAGAGATTACTGGATCTGTGATAAAACAATCAGAAAGCTTTTGAGTTCCACATTTTTCTATCACCCTCCCCATAGCAATATATCTGATATAGGTGGTATATATACAATCATGTTTAACATATTTCCATATTAGACATGTTATAAAAAAAAGAATTAGAACTAAAAGGGGGGGAAAATCATGAGAAGGAAGAAAACAAATAAAAGAAGTTTTTAAAAGTTAGCATATTAAAGATTTTATTTATTTTGAGTTTTACAATTGTTCCCCCATCTTACTTCCCTCCCCCCACCCCACCCCCACAGAAAGCAATTTGTCAGTCTTTACTTTGTTTCCATGTTGTACATTGATCCAAATTGAGTGTGATGAGAGAGAAATCATATCCTTAAGGAAGAAACAAAAAGTATAAGAGATAATAAGATCAGACAATAAGATATCTTTTTTTTTCTGAAGGGAATAGTCCTTGAACTTTGTTCAATCTCCACTGTTCTTTATCTGGATACAGATGGTATTCTCTATTACAGACAGCTCAAAATTGTCCCTAATTGTTGCACTGATGGAATGAAAAAAAGAAAAAAAAGTTAGCATAGTATACTCTACTTTGCATTCAGACTCCTTAGTTTTTTCTCTGGATGTAGATGGCATTTTTCATCACAAGTCTTTCAAGACTGTCCTTGATCACTAAATTACTGAGAGTAGCTGATCCATCATTGATCACCTCACAATATTGCTGTTAATGTGTACAGTGTTCTCCTGCTTCTTCTCACTTCACTCCAATGCTTTTCTGCTTTTCTTTTTAAGAAGATAATGTGTAGGGGCAGCTAGGTGGTGCAGTGAATAGAGCACGGGCCCTGGAGTCAGGAGTACCTAAGTTCAAATCCAGTCTCAGATACTTAATAATTACCTAGCCTTGTGGCCTTGGGCAAGCTGCTTAACCCCATTGCCTTGCAGAAACTAAAAAAAAAAAAGATATGTGTTGATTTATTAAGAAAGGAAAAACACTCAGTTTTTCTCCCCACAGAGGATTTTGGATTTAAACATTGCCTCTGGGTATATTCAGGAAGGAGAGGTGTTCATTGCTGGGTCTGTGATGAAGCAGTCAGAAAATTGTCCTCAGCCGTACGCTCTGGAATAGTAGAATATCTAAGTCTTGTAAAGGTATGATACTCTTAACTACTGAAATTTATTTGTGTGCCAGATAGTATTAACCATGGAATATGTAGTACAGAAAATGATACTATCCTTATCATGATTAGTACATTCTTTAGAATATCCCATTGTAGAGTTAGCTTCACTCATGTTAGCTGATTCATTTTAGAAACTCTTAAGGGACAATTTGATATTTCAAACTTGCATGTAAGTTTTTACCATTATAGTAAAAAGGGAAGTTAATTTGTTTTTTCCTATTTATTTGTGTCAAGTGAACTTGCCATATAAAATTGCAGGTGTTAGAGCAGCTTATTAATCACTTCCAAGCATCCACATTTAAAGAATATAATCAACATTTTTGTGTATTTTTATAACCTTATGGTTGCAAATAATTATAATAGAATATCTTGAATAAGTTTAAATTTGCTTATACTATTTAATACACAAGTAGTTCTTTTTCATTATTTTTCAGGGAGGAGAAGATATGAAAAAGAAGGTTCATCTAAGCACAAAGATTCACCCCTTCATCAGGTATGTTCAAAACTGTAATTCAAGATTTTCTTCATGTTCTCTGAGACCATATTTCATAAAGCATACTTCATATGTGTTATTTTTTGTATTTTGCCTATTTCTGCTTTTGTCTTTTAAAATGCTATCATATGATTAAAGCAATCTGTTCAAAACTAGAACTATGAATCATGTTCTCTATTCTGCTACTGTTATCCTGTCTGAGGCTATTCCTGATACAACATTATTGTGAGCTTTAATACAATTAATTGACATCTGCAAATCTAGACATCAATTCAGTGAAAATTGAAGAATAGGTGAATTAAATAACTAATCCCATTAAATAGAATTCATAGATGTATATATTGCTGATAATGGATTTGTGGTTTTTGTTCCTACAGAAAATCAATAAACATAATAGAAAAATATTTTGAAGAATATGCCCTGGTTGGTCAAGATATTCTTGAAAATAAAGAGAATTGGGATAAAATTTTAACTCTTGTCCCTGAATATATCCTTTCTAAAAAAATTATTCAACTAGATATCTTCTGTCTGTGATATTGGGAATGATGGTTTTCTTCCCTATATTTCCCAAAGAACTGCAAAAAATTGACATTCAGAAAATCCAAATTAAAAATCACTATGCTATAGTATTACATTTATTCTTTCTTTGGAAATTTCCACTCCCCCAGAATTAAGAGATGTTTAGGAATACTGCTACTTCCATATAACTAAATAAAGTATTAAAAAAATGTTTATCCAGGAGAATTTATTCATTTGAGTTGTTTAGGAATAAAGACTGATTATGTTGTTGCTGTTTCATGAGGAGGGCTTTCTGACATCATTATGTTGGTGGGGTAACAATTCTTTTTTAAAAATGTGGTTCTAAAAAAACGAATATTTTCCCCCTAAATATCTGAAACATTAAAATGTCCTGTTATGAGGATCCATTGCATAAATCAGTTTTTTGCTATAAGCTAGTAATGTTCTAGTTTCTTAACTGCCTATCACCTCTTCATGTGGACCTTCAGCAAGGATTCCAGAAGTATCATAATTCAGTTCAGCGCTGGGATCATTTGAAGAAAGTAGTGAACAAAAATCGGGTATGTCTCACTAAAATACTTGATTTTGGAAAGGAAAAGAATATAATTTATTGAATACTCATTTTTTTCTTAGTATGTTAAAAATGGCTGGTCATTTTTACCTTACAAAAAGAAGTAAAGATGCCTCATGGTTTGGCTGGCCTCAGAGTCAAGAAGATCAGATTTTAGTCTTCCTTTTACTATAATGGCCTGTGACTTTAACAGTTGACCTTAAGATGACCTTTTGTCAGCCTATAAGTGCCCCAAGCAGACTTTTAAGACTAGAATTTGTAGAACAGATATCCATCTGCATTGATATATAGTGAGTTTCTTCATCAAGAGTTTGCTATACCAATGAAATAACAGAACTAGAGAAAAAAAGAAAAAAATAAGTAAAAAGACTCTCTGCTGCTTATCACATTGGATTTGTTTGTTTTTAAAAGGCTGTCAGAAATGAGAAATTTGGACCCTGGGGAGAGTGGGAGATCATGCTACAGTACTGTTTTCCTCGACTAGATATTAACGTTAGCAAAGGAATTAACCATTTACTGAAGAGTCCATTCAGTGTTCATCCTAAAACAGGTAAGGTTTAAATAAAGAAATACAAGTGGGAATGAAAATTCTTAAGAGTTTTTATGTTTATGTTTTTATATTTTGTTTTATACAAGAAAATCTTATGGGTGGAGTGCCCTCTAGTAAAATAGAAAGTTTGAAAAATTGATATATAACTAGTAATCCATAAGGTAACTGAATGAAATGTCTTCCTGTATAATCAATTTAGTAATAACAAATTTAAATTAAAAAATAAAAACATTTTTCATGTATCTATAATGTGCCAGGCACTATCCACTAAACAATTGCTACATATTAGGTACTTTTTAAATGAATCTATTATTCATAATATTAATATCAGAATTCACAAGTTGGAAAGAACCCTAGAGAGATTAAGTTATTTGTCCACTGTTATATTTCTATTTAGGGGCAGAGTTGAGATTCTTTTTTTTTTTTTTAAGGTTTTTACAAGGCAATGGGGTTAAGTGGTTTACCCAAGACCATACAGCTAGGTAATCATTAAGTGTCTGAGGCCAGATTTGAACTCAGGTGCTCCTGACTACAGGGCCGGTGCTCTATCCACTGCAACACCTAGCCACCCCAACAGAGTTGAGATTCTTAATCCCAAATCTAGTACTCTTAACATTTTCTCAGTAGTTGTAAAAGACATTTTTAGATTTTTTAAATTGTATTAATAAATCCAAAGTATGAATTAAAATAAAAATTTAAATTGCCATACTGGGGAATAACCATGGCCTATCTGTACAATTCTCTGTCTTTGACAGAGGCATTATTGGATATGTTATAGTAGGATGTTGTTTCCCTCCTTAGAGCTGTTACATCCTCAAAATTTGTTTCCTGGGTGTAACCCCTTAGAGCTCTGTTGTTCATGATTTTATCTAAACTCTTTGAAACTTTTCATCTTATCCCATCTCTGAGTATTGGATTCAAATAGTACTTCTCCCCTTTAGTTGTCTGAAGTTTAATTTTAAACTTCAAAGTGGTGCCCTTCACTTTATGGATCAGAGATTTGGTAAACAAGCCAGTGTTTCTTCTATACAGATTATGCATGAAGTTTTTTTTTAGGGTTTTGTGGGGGTTTTTTAGGTTTTTTGGCAAGGCAATGGGATTAAGTGGCTTGTCCAAGGTCATGCAGCTAGGCAATTATTAAGTGTCGATTTGAACTCAGGTACTCTTGACTCCAGGGCTGGTGCTCTATCCACTGCACCACCTAGCCGCCCCTATGCATGAGTTTTTAAACTTTATTGCATAACAATTCTAAACACTGCTCAAAATGCTTGGGGTTCAGCTTTTTCCACTGTTTTATTTTTAGCAAAGTTTTACTGAATAATTTCTTATAACAGACAAATTCAAATGATTGCTCTCTGTTAATAGCAAAGAATTCAAGCTATTTGTTTATTTTGGTTCTTGTAGGTCGAATTTCTGTCCCTATTGATTTGCAGAAAGTGGATCAATTTGACCCATTCACTGTTCCTACCATAAGGTTTGTTACATATGAGTGACTGCTCTTTATTTAAATTTTCTTAGAAACCTTTGTTCTGAGTAGGCTTTCTTGGATCCCCTCCTAAAATGTATCTGTGGTTATTTGGGAGCAGCATAGTTTGTAATATAGCAGTTAATTAAGTGGTTATGTTACAATAACAACCTAGATCTAACTTTGAAGTTCTCTTCTTTATAGCCAGATCTGCCATGAATTAGATATGATCTGCACTAATGAAGATGATGGCAACAAAGAATGTGAAGCTGAGCCTGACACCAAGCGCCGTACTAGAGGTAGGCAGGCAGCTTGGGAATGTAGGGGGCCTCAGGCCAACTCCCTTGCTCATAATATCTTCCACAGATAGACTCCCCATCATCAGGATTCTCAGTAGCAATAATAATGGTATCACAGCATCAACAAGCATTTTTAAGTGCCTGCTGCTAGTTGCCATCTAGTGCTAAGTATTAGGGAGACAGTGACCAGGAAAGAGTCAAGGAGACTGGATTGTCAGGCATCATCAGTTATTGACTCACCAGGTACACATCACAACTTATTGATGCCTCCAGCACTATTGAGGTAAGCTAATAGGCCTCCCTACCTTGCAGTCTCCCCTTTTTAATCTATCCTTGGCATTTTAAAATAAATCTGTGTATTCAAAGATCTTTGATTACCTCATTTCTCAAAAATCTTCAATGACTTTCCTATTGCCTATCAGATAACTTTGAAACTATTCTACTTTACATTCAAAGCCTTCCACAGTCTGGCACCGGCCTATATATCTGGGATTATCTCATGTTTTTCTCCTCCATGCACTCCACACTTGGGCCTAAATGGACAACTCTTGTATGTATCACCCTACTGTCTCTACAAGAAGACTAGAATGACTTCCCTGTATTTTTGAAATTCAAGGTCATCCTTTAAAACCAACTCAATGACAAATGACATTTCTTCTATAAAAATCTTCCTTTATTCCCTTTGTTTTGTGACTTTCCCCTCAGACCTTACATAGCACTTTAATTTGAGTTAATGGAGTTAACATGTAATGGTGTATATATAAAAGGATAAATTTTAAATGGGCCTGAGGATACTGCTCATGGATAACCTAGGAAAATCAGATCTGAAACTGTAATGTGTTTAAATTTGGGCAATCATGCTATCAAGAAGGGTCTGTAAAGCATATACGATAATTAGGAATGTTTCACCTGCCTAAGGTAAGATTTAGAGGTGAATTTGAAAGATATCTTCAAATATTTAAATAGATTCCATCGAAGATGGACAATACACACACACACACACACACACACACACACACACACACACACACACACACACACACACACACACACACACTCTCTGTGTAACTCCAGAAGATAGAACCAGGATCACTGGGGAAAAGTAACATAGAGGCAGTTTTCAAACCAATCTGAGGACTAATGTGTAACAATGGGAACTCTCCCAAACCAGAATCAGTTGTCTTGTTAGGTGGTGTAATAGAAATAACATAGTGATTTTAAAAGGGGGCATTATTTTCTTTTTAGTGAGGTCCTCTCTGGACAGTGTAAGCTGACTCTTGGTGACTTGGTCACGAAGTGGTAAAAAAAATTCTTGCTCTGAGTGGAAGGTTGATGTTCAGGGTCTCTACCAAGACTCTCTGAGTTTGGAAGCAACAGGTACAAGAGAAGGAGCACTGGATTTGGAGGCGGGGAGACCCGAGTTGAATCCAGGACTATCTTTTGCTAGCTCTGTGACCTTTCACAAGTAACTTCATTTCTCTGGCCTCAGTTTCTTCATGTGTAAAATGAATGGTTTAACCTCTAGGAGCCTTACAAATTTATAAATGATCATATAACCCAGGACCATAATAGTAATAAGTAGCATTTATTTTGAAGTTTGTAAAGTGCTTCACATATTATCTCCTTACATCTATAAGACGAGCAAGGATACAAGCTGAGTGAGCTTGTGACTTTCCCAGGATCACTCAGCAAGTAAAGTTTGAGGCAATCTTTGAATTCAGATCATCCTTACTCCAAGACCAACACTATCCACTAAGCCACCTAGCTGCCTCTTTGTGGTTACAGTGTGCTTATCAGAGTTCTGTGCCACAATCCCCATATTCCTTGTGCTTCCTTTCACCTGAATGCCTTTCACCTGAAGGCAGAAAGACAGCTTGAGTACCACTCAGTCTCTACAAATGTCTTCTGTTATCTGAGCTTCTGCTGTCCTTATTGTTTATTCAACTGATTTTAATCTTTAATTAGATAATTTCTTCAGAGGTATACATCTTGTTCTCCAACTAAAACCCTTTAGAGTAGGCACTGTATCTTACACTTCTATTCCTGGCACAATCCTAGACACTTAGTAGTCAATATTTCCTGAATTGACTCAGGAAGTTAAAGCCTAAACTAAGGACCATATAATCCTTAAAAGTCATAAAAGCTTTTCATTACGACAGTGCTAGATTATAGGGAAGTTTTGGCTCTGACTTAGTGGATGTAAGAACCCAATCAAGTGACTTAACCTTTTATCTCTGAGAATTATAATAGTTATACTTATCCCTACAGAGTTATTATCTGGAAAGTGTATTGTAAGCCTTAAAACATTGTCTTAATGATGTTGTTTGTTATTACAATTAAGGATAAACAGTTATTCCTATGGTATGTCAATATAGGGAAACTCCCTATGAGATTTTTATTTTTTTTTTTGGTAAGGTACAAATTTCTTATATGACTTTTCAATGAAGAGGTATTTTGGGACCCTGTGCCTCTAGTCCAAAACAAGTAGTAGTTAATGTATCTATTGGATGGATAAGTGAAGATCCCCTGGATCATAGGAGCAGTGGATAGAGCACAGTGGATCAAGCACCAAACCTAGAGTAAGAAAGACCTGAGTTTAAATGCAGCCTTAAACACCAGCTATATGACTAGACAATTCACTTAATTCTATTTGCCTCAGTTTCCTTATCTGAAAAATGACCTGGAGATGGAAATGGCAAACCACTCCATTATCTCTGCCCAGTAAATCCCAATGAGGTCATGAAGAATCCAACATGATAAAAATGACTTGAAAACAACAAAAATTTTTACTGATGTTTTATATTTGCTTTATTTTGTTTAAAATTAAGCCAGCTTAAGTGAGGACTAGAATTGCCACATGGATACTCCTAGACCTCTGTAAAATCCTATATGAGACAAACTTGTAACCTTTGTATATTTTTTCTATCAGTATCACAGTCTTAATGTATCTAAAAATCATAGGCCTAATCACTCTAATATATATATGTATATATATATAGCTATTTTAGAAAATCTTTTATTGAAAGCCAGAGGTTCTCTGAGAAAGAACCTTTAATAAGCAGTCATTTGATTTTGCTATTACTAGAATAATGATGAAAGCAGTCAACCAAACAGGAGTGGGGTACATTAAAGAACATTCATAGACTCCATAACCACAGTTCTGCTGCTTTTACTGCTAAAATGTGGAGTTACACAAATTTTATTTGTCCCTTAGATTATAAGAAGACCAGTCTTGCTCCCTATGTGAAGAGTTTTGAACATTTTTTGGAAGAACTAGATAAGTCCAGAAAAGGAGAACTTCTGAGGAAAAGTGGTAAGCATTCAAAAATTAGCAAAATTTCCGTGGCCTTCCTCTTTTCATGTGTCTGGAATTAAGTATGGGGAAGGAGTAAAGTATAGGAAGAAGAGAGATGTTTAAGTTCTTACCTCAACATTCCCCAAATTTATTGACTTGATTTTGATATCCTTAAAGTATTTTTTAAAGTTGTAATCCTTTTCTATATAAGTGAGGATTATAGCAGTATGATGGAAATATAGATTTCTTACTTCCTTTTAAAGCATCCATATGAAAATTTAAGGAACAGAGCCCAACATAGTTCCTCATACATATTAGGAAATCAATAAATATTTGTCAAGAGAATGAATATAGCTGTGACTTAAAATTAGAAAGCCACATTAATTGCCATTGTGAGATACTACTAATCTTTTTTTAGTTTTTTGGGTGTTTTTTTTGCAAAGCAGTGGGGTTAAGTGGCTTGGCCAAGGCCACACAGCTAGGTAATTATTAAGTGTCTGAGGCCAGATTTGAACTCAGGTACTCCTGACTCCAGGGCTGGTGCTCTATCCACTGCACCACCTAGCCACCCCTACTACTAATATTCTAATTGTTCCTGTTGTAAGACCATGCAGGTTTCAGTGAGCATAAGAGCAAGGCTCTAACAGGACTGAGAATTCTGTGAAAGCAATAACTGTAGAAATGATTGGCTGTTTCTTGCTATCTTATGATACTGCTTTGCTGAAAAAAAATCTTTAATTTTCTATTTTAGATGCACAGAGAGACTTCTGAAAACAATGGGTTCATTTTATACCTGAATGGATTTCTCTGACCTTCAACCAACAGTTCATTTCATCTAACCATGTAGTAATATGCTGGACCATACACAATATAATTATTGTATCATACCTGACAGATGTTAACAGCAGTTTATATTGAAGAGGTTCCTAATACCATTAAAAACATTTACTAAGGGAAAGCATCTGGCAGAAAGAAAATTTGGTGATAGTAGACTTGATATCATTTTCAAAGTAAATCTTTTTGGAAAGGAGGAATCAGTCTTTCAGAGATTCTGGTTCATTAGCTTTCTGTTATAATTTGTTTATAACAAATGGATACCTTTAATATTTTTGGTAATAAAAGTTTTCATGGTTATTTCTAAAAAATATTATTAAAAGAAGCTGAGCAATAATATATTCAAGATCCTAATTTCAATTCACTAGAAACAGGGGATTTTCCTAGTAAAGGAAGGATTTGTCCTTAAGTCTCAACAGTTTATTGACATCGTGTATGTTCTGTGTCACAGCAGATGAGTTTGTATTGGTTATAGCCATTCATAACCCCAGTGACCAGCTTTCACAATTAATTTTTAAATAGTACACAGAATCTCTCTCTCTTTTTTTAGGGTTTTTGCGAGGCAAAATAGGGTTAAGTGGCTTGCCCAAGGCCACATGGCTAGGTAATTATTAAGTGTCTGAGGCCAGATTTGAACTCAGGTACTCCTGACTCCAGGGCCAGTGCTCTATCCACTGTGCCACCTAGTCACCCCCTTTTTTTCTTTTAAAACATTTTTGGCAGTTAGGTGGTGCAGTGGATAAACCAACGGCTCTGGAGTCAGGAGGACCTAAATTCAAATCCGGCCTAAGGCACTTAATAATCACCTAGCTGTGTGACCTTAGGCGAGTAACCCTACTACCTTGCAAAAACCAAAATAAAATAAAATAAAATAAAACAATTTTAACTTATAATGCACCCTAAATAAATGAGCCATTCAATAGAGAACAGAGAGAACTGAATCTGTTTCAACATGCTTGCTTTTTAAATAATAAATTTTAGATATTGCTTTCCAAACTAACTCATCTATGCTTTCTTCTCTTCTATGCATTTTTAAAAAAAATGTTTCTATAACCCATTTTAGTTCTCATCATCAAACAAAATGACCAAGTTCAAAAATGACTATCTCTCTGCTCCATTATTTACTTCTTTATCAGAAGGTAGGTAACATGCTAGGTTTCACTTGTCTCTGAGTTTTCATTTCAGTGTTTTTACTCAATGATGATTTTTTTCCCTTCAGAAGTGTTTAAAAGTCTATTCCATTTCATTTTTTAAATTTTAGCCTTTCTGGTTTAACAATATTAGAGACAGTAGAGTATTCTTCAAGATTGTTTTGAAAGAAACTACTTAAAGCTACTTCTTGTTCCCATGTTCCTAGAATTCTAAAATTAAGGAACAGTTTAGAAATAAAAGAAATATTAAGTGTCTGAGAGACAGGATTTGAACTCCGGTTTCTGACTCCGGGGCCAGTGCTCCATCCACTGTGCCACCTAGTTGCCCCTATACACACTCTTTTACCCTCAGCAAGAGAATTCTTCACTTTCTGCTATCAGAGTGGCAACATCTGCATGTCCTAGATTGTTCATTTTTTTCCCCATCAGCCTTTCATTCTGACTTTTGATTTGTCTAGCATATCATTTCACATGCATATAAGTTCAATAAGGTGACAATACACAAGCTAGTCATCCTTCTTTTCCATATTTAAACTAATGTGTTCCTGATTTGGATCTATCTGTTGCTTCTTAGTCCTCATTCAGGTTCCTCAGGAGACTACTAGGATAATCTGGCACTCCCATCTTTTTAAGGACTTGTCACATTTGATTATGATCCACATAGTCAAAGACTATAGTATCGTCAATGAAACAGAAACAGATTTTTTTTTTGGAACTCCCTTGCTTTCTCCCTAATTCAGTGATGTTGGCAGTTTGGTCTCCAGTTCCTCTGTCTCATTGAAAATAGCCTGCTCCACTTCCAGCCAAGATGGTGGGGAGAAGCCAGGCCCTGTGCTAAGGTCTCCTGATCTTCCCTCATAAACAATAGGAAACAAACCTCTTAATGGAAGTCCTATTGACAAAACCCAGAAAGAGAAGCTAAAAAGAAACAGGTACCTCAAGATCTGTCTTCAGGGATTGGGGGGGGGGGTGACAAGTGCAGAATGTTGACAACTAGTGGGGGAGGGCTGAGAGCAGGACTAATCTAGGATCAGCCCCAGGGGCTTTCCCTGGGGGATCTACTTTGCTGTGGGAACCACTTCACTCTGAAAAACAACCAGAAAGTGGAGGTGTGGCTTTGGTACTGACAGTCCGGGACTTAAGGGCTGGAGGGTAGGTTCCAGCTTCCAGCCCCTCCCCCCACCGACTGGGAGGAGATACTACAATCAGTGAGAAAAGCCTCCAGGATTTCCTACCTGCCAGCTGGAGATATTACATTCAGTAAGGCCTCTAGGGATCTCATACCAAACCTCTGTGAACCAGCCCCTCCCCCGACAAGATCTTAAGGAAATGAAGAAAGGTCAGCAGAAAGGGGGGAACCATAGAAAAATTCCTAGAAGGAAAAGACCTTGATTCAGAGACATAGAACCCCCAAGGAGAATATGATTTGGTCTCCAGCACAGAAAGATTTCCTTGAAGAAATCAAGGAGTTTAAAAATCAATTGGAAAATTTGGGAAAAGAAACCCAAGAAAAATTTGACACTTTACAAGAAGAAAACAAATCTTTGGAAAATACAATTGGACAAATGCAAAAAGAAAACAATTCTCTCAAAACCTCAAATGATCAAAAGGAAAATTACAAAACTCTTACAAAAATAGAATTGGGGGCGGCTAGGTGGCATAGTGGTTAAAGCACCAGCCCTGGAGTCAGGAGTACCTAGGTTCAAATCCAGTCTCAGACACTTAATAATTACCTAGCTGTGTGGCCTTGGGCAAGCCACTTAACCCTATTGCCTTGCAAAATCTTTAAAAAAAAATAGAATTGGAAAAGGAGTTGCAAAAGGTAAATGAAAATTCTTCCTGCCAAAAAAGAATGGGGTCTATGGAAACCAATGACTTCATGAGACAACAAAAATTTCTTAAACAAAACCAAAAAATTGAAAAAATAGAAAATGTTAAATACCTCATCAGCAAAACCACCGCCCTCAAGAATAGATCAAGGAAAGATAACCTAAAAATTATTGGTCTTCGTGAAAACATTGAAGAGGAGAAAAAAAACCTGGACTCAATATTACAGGATTTAGGGATGGAAAACTGGCCTGTTGTTCTGGGACCAGAGGGCAAAATATTTATTGAAAAAATACATCGATCCCCTCCAGAACGGGATCCCAAAATGAAAATACCAAGGAATATTGTAGCCAAATTCCAGAACTATCAGATAAAGGAGAAAACCCTGAAAGCAGCCAGGAAAAAAACAATTTAAAAACCAAGGAGTCACAGTAAGGATTAAACAGGACCTGGTAGCATCGACATTAAGTGATCAAAGGGCCTGGAATGCAATATTCTGAAGAGCAAGGGAGCTTGGAATGCAGCCAATAATCCACTGCCCAGCAAAACAGCCTTCTCTTCCAGGGCAAAAGATGGACATTTAATGAAATAGGAGACTTTCAAGTTTTCCTTATGATAAGACCAGAGCTTAATAGAAAATTTGGACTTCGGGGTGGCTAGGTGGCACAGTGGATAAAGCACTGGCACTGGAGTCAGGAGTACCTGGGTTCAAATCTGGTCTCAGACACTTAATAATTACCTAGCTGTGTGGCCTTGGGCAAGCCACTTAACCCCATTTGCCTTGCAAAAACCTTTAAAAAAAAAAGAAAGAAAATTTGGACTTAAAACAGGAGACTCGAGACACATGAAAAGATAAAATTTTTAAAAGGGGGGAGGGGAAAAAACTTTAAAAATAAGATGAAACTGTCAGTATCCCTACCTGGAAGAAAGACTTTAACAACTTTCAAGAACTGTAACTCTATTAGAATTTAATTAACCAGGGGCAGCTAGGTGGTGCAGTGGATAAAGCACTGGCCCTGGAGTCAGGAGTACCTGGGTTCAAATCCAGTCTCAGACACTTAATAATTACCTTGGGCAAGCCACTTAACCCTGTTGCCTTGCCAAAAAAAAAAAGAATTTAATTAACCAGAAGAGATGGATATACATAACTCATTTGAGAAACTGTTATCCATTAAGATGAAACTGGATATATCCTTACCTGGAACATTCTAATAACTCTCAAGAATTACAATTCTAGTAGAGACAATAGCCAGAAGTAATGGACACTCATGGCCTTTCTGTGACTCAGAATGATTTAAAAACAACACCCTAAAAAGGAGGATAGTAAAGAGATAGAAGGATGGAGGAGACTGAATGGGGTAAATATCATTACATTATTGCAATAGAGGGGAGGAAGGGAGGAGGTGAGAACTGCCTGAATCTTATTCTCATCAGATTGGCTTAAAGTTAACAAACACTCAATTAAGTTAAGAAATTTATTTTATCTTTAAAGGGGAGGGGGAGGAAAGGGGGAATCAACAAAAGGAAGGGAAGGAAGAAGGGGCAAAGGGAAAGGGGGAAAAAAGGGGAGGGGTTGGATATAAGAGGGCAAACACTGAAGGTGATGGTATTCAGAAACAAAATACTGAGGAATATGGATAAAGGTGGGGAAATACAGAGGGAAGATAACATGGGATGTAATAAAGAGTAATTATAACTTTGAATGTGAATGGGATGAACTCTCCCTTAAAACAAGCGAATATCAGAGTGGATTAAAAACCAGAATCCTACAATATGCTGTTTACAAGAAACTCATTTGAAGCAGAGAGATACATAAAGAGTAAAGGTAAAAGGAGGAGCAAAATACATTTTGCTTCAGCTGAAGTGAAAAAAGTAGGGGTAGCGCTCCTTATCTCAGACAAAGCAGCTGCAAAAATGGATATTATTAAAAGAGATAAGGAAGGAAACTAAACCCTCCTAAAAGGTACCACAGACAATAAAGTAATTTCAATACTAAATATGTGTGCATCCAATGGGATAGCATCCAAATTCTTAGAGGAGAAATTGAAGGAGTTACAAGAAGTCATAGACAGCAAAACTACTAGTGGGAGACCTCAACTTCCCACTCTCAGATTTAGATAAATCTAACTAAAATAAACAAGAAGGAAGTTAAGGAGTTAAATAGATTGTTAGAAAATCTAGACATGATAGACTTATGGAGGAAATTGAATGGGGATAGAAAGGAATATATTTTCTTTTCTGCAGTACATAGCACTTACACAAAAATTGACCATATAACTAGAGCTTAAAAACCTAATAATTGCAGAAAGGCAGAAATAGTGAATATATCTTTCTCAGATCATAATGCAATAAAGACCATATGCAATATTGGGCCTGGGAGATATAGAACCAAAAATAATTGGAAACTGAATAACCTAATTTTATTAAGAATGAATGGATGAAGCAACAAATTATAAAAAGAATTAATTATTTCATCCTAGATAATGACAATAATGAAACAACATACCAAAATCTATGAGATACACTCAAAGTGGCTATCAGGGGATATATTATATCTTTAAATGCTTATATGAATAAATTAGAGAAAGGAAATCAATGAACTGAATATGTAACTAAAAAATTAGAGAAAGAACAAATTAACCCCCCACATTAAATACCAAATTAGAAATTCTAAAAATTAAAGGAGAAATTAATAAAATCAAAAGCAAGAAAACTATTGAACTAATAAAACCAAGAGCTGATTTTATGAAAAAACAATAAAAATGATAAACCTCTGGTCAATTTGAAAAGGTGAACTCACCACCAATGAGGAGGAAATTAAAGTAATAATTCAGAATTATTTTGCCCAACTCTATGCCAATAAGTTTGATAATCTAAGTGAAATGGATGAATATTTACAAAAATATAAGTTGCTTATGTTAAATGAAGAGGAAATTAAAAACTTAAATAACCCTATCTCAGAAAAAGAAATTCAAGAAGCCATTATTGAACTCCCTAAGAAAAAATCTCCAGGGCAGATGGATTCACAAGTGAAATCTATCAAACATTTAATGAACAACTGGTTCCAATTCTATATAAACTTTTTGGAAAAATAGGTGAAGACAGAACTCTGTCTAACTCTATGACATCAATATGGTGCTGATGCCTAAACCAGGAAAAGTTAAAACAGAGAAAGAAAATTATAGACCTATCTCCCTGATGAATATAGATGCAAAAATCTTAAATAAAATCTTAGCAAGTTGTCATACACTATGACCAAGTAGGATTTATCCCAGGAGTGCAGGGTTGGTTCAATATTAGGAACACTGTCAGTATAATTAATTATATCAATAACAAGCCTATCAGAAATCATATGATGTTGTGTGCCTGCTGGCTAACTTATCTGTTACTCATAACTAATACTTGTCTCAGAGGAACGTGGAAGAGGTGAGAGAAAAGATGACAATTTTGCCATTTATTTTTATGGAATGCCAGAGCTTAAATATCCCCTTAGTCCCTGGTTTACTGCCAATTCACTGTGTTCTCCAATTAGCAAATCAAACAAATGCCTTCTTACTAGTGGACAGCAGGGGATAAAGTTTACTTCCTCAGGCCAGTACTTCTCACACAATGCTGCTATCACAGGCTGTGTTTAACACAATTCTCAAGGAAGTGCCAAAACATACAGAACAGATAAGAAGATCCAGAGGACCATACAGAAAATTGGGCCAAGGTATACCTTGGCAAGAGGACCAGTCACTCAATGACCTCTCTGTAACCCTCAACAGTCACTTACAACATGATTATATCAATAGAAGCTGAAAAAGGTTTTGACAAAATACAGCACCCATTCCTGCTAAAAACACTAGAGAGCATAGGAATAAATGGATTGTTCCTTAGAATAATGAATAGTATCTATCTGAAACCATCAATAAGCACTATATGCAATGGGGATAGTCTAGAGGCATTCCCAATAAGATCAGAGGTGAAACAAGGATGCCCATTATCACCACTACTATTCAACATTGTATTAGAAATGTTAGCTTCAGCAATAAGAGAAGAAAAAGAAATCGAAGGAATTAGAATTTGGAAGGAAAAAACAAAACTCCCACACTTTCCAGATGACATGATGGTATACTTAGAGAATCCCAAAAAATCATCTAAAAAACTGCTAGAAATAATTTGCAACTTTAGCAAAGTCACAGGATATAAAATAAGCCCTCATAAATCCTCAACATTTCTATAGATGACTAGCAAAATGCAGCAGAAAGAGCTAGAAAGAGAAATCCCATTCAAAGTAATCTCAGACAATATAAAATACCTGGGTGTTAAGGCAGACTGAGAAATTTTTTGAAAACAATTACCTGCCCTGCCTGGCACATACAAGGTAAACATATGTATGTTTTTAGGTATATATCTATATATATATATGTATTTAGAGAGAACAATATATATGTGTGTATGTAAATATAAAAATATATATTAATGTTCTATGTCTGTAAATAATATATATGAATGGTTGAACCAATTCACAGCTTCACTAGCAATTCAACAGTATGCTTGCCCTGCCACTGCTGCTCCAGCAGTGCTATTTTCCTCTTTTGTCATCTTTGCCAATCTGGTGGTTCTGAGGTGGATTGAGCTGTCTTGCTCTTCATAATTAGTCATTTGGAACATTTTTAATATAACTATTGATAACTTCATTTTACAAATGATTTCATATTGACCACTTAAATATTAGGAAATGATTCTTATTTTTATATATTTGTATCAACTCTTTAATTTTTCAGATATTAGACTTTCATCAAAGAAATTTGCTATGAAGATTTTTTTCCATTTGTTTCCCTTTCTTATGGTTACACTTATTTTACTTGTGCAGAACATTTTCAGTATTATTATCAGAACTGTTCATTTTATCTTTTCTGATAATATTGTTTATTAACAAATTCTCCACCTTTTCATAGTTAGGACAGATATCCTTCCTTTGTCCTCAATTTTTTTATCATATGACTTTTCATATTTAGGTCCTTTATGCATTTGTAGTTTATTATAATATATGGTATATGGCTCTGATCTCAAGCTATTTTTGTCAGACTGCTATTCAATTTTCCCAGTAATTTTTGTCATACAGAGAGTTTTTGCTGTAGCAATTAGTGTCCTTGAGTTTATTGAAAACTATAACTATGTCCAATTATTTCTAGGTCTTATTTACTCAGTTTGTTCTATTGACCAAATTTTCCAATTTTTAATCATAACTATTTTTAATGATTATTGCTTTATAATATAACTTGAAATCCAGAAGCTCCTTCATTCTCACCTTTTTTTATTATTTCTCTTGAATTACTTGACCTTTTGTTCCCCAGATAAATTTTGCTATTATTTTGTCTAGATCTAAAGATAATCTCTTAGTCACTTAATTGGTATTATACCAAGTGAATTAATCTAAATACTACAATATCATTGTTTTTATTATATTGGCATAGCCCAACCACAAGCAATTAATATTTATCCACTCATACAAGTCTTCCTTCATTTTTGCAAAAACAAAACACTCAACCCCCATATAATAACCTGTTGTCAAGTCTTTTCTATTTTACCTTCATGACATTTTATATAACCTACTTTGTCTGGCACTGCAGCCATCTGATACAGACCATCATCTCACTCCAAAAGCCTGCTAGTTAGTCTCCCTGCCCTAAGTCTCTGCACACTCCAATCAAATATCCACAAAACTGTCAAATGAACAGATCTGACCATCTCAATTCACAAAACTTTTCCTAACCCAGCACCTTCCTATCTTCCAGTCTTCTCATACCTTACTCACTCCCAGGTATTCTGTGATAGAATGGTATCAGCCTCTTTTCTGTTCTTTACCCACAATACTCTATCATCTTGACTCTTGAATGTTTTCATTGACTTTCTCCCATGCCTAGAACCCTGTCCCTTCTATCTTTCCCTCCTGACTTCCCTTGCTTCCTTAGATTCCCAGCTAAAGTTTCATTTTCTATAAGAAGCCTTTCTCAATCCTTAATCTTCCCTCAGAGACTACCTCTAATTTATCTGTCACATCTTTTTTGTACATGGATGTTTATATGTTATGTCCCCTAGAAGACTGTGAGCTCCTTGAGAGTAAGAAACTGATTTTTGGCTTTAGGTCACCAGCACTTAGTGCATATAATAGGCACTTAATAAATACTAATTAACTGACTTTTAAAAAAATATATTTATTTAAAGCAATGGGGTTAAGTGACTTGCCTTAGGTCACACAGCTAGGCAATTATTAGGTGTCTGAGACCAGATTTGAATTCTGATCCCCTTGACTCCAGGGCCAGTGCTCTATCCACTGTGCCACCTAGCTGCCCCCTAACTGGCTTTTTTATATGTCTTGGGGCTTAGTTGATATTTTATATGTCATATTCTTATTTTGAACTGTATTTTTTTCTAATTCTTCCTCCTGGGTTTTCTAAGTAATAAACAGAAAATCTATTGATTTTTAAATCTATGATTTTTAAATATGCACTACTGTACTGATTTTTTTTCAATTAAATTGTAATTGAATCTCTAAGGTTCTCTATGTAAAACCATCACATTGCAAATAACGATCATTTTGTTTCCTCTTTGTTTCTGCATAATCCCCAAATTTCTTTTGCAGCATTATTGCTTAGATAGCATTTCTATAATTATATAAAATAATAATGATGACATTATTTCCCCCCCTAGACTTTTGGGGAATGCCTTTAATATTTGGTGTTTCTTCTACCCTTTATTTCTCCACCCAAGATCAAATCTACTGTACCTTTATTCTTGGATGGGGTATATCAATCTATTCCCCCTGTGCACAATCACTAGCCCTTTTCCTTTCAGACCAAAGTTTGCCCCTCTATGAGCACCACTCCTAAGGTCTTCCTTCTCCCTTAAAATTCAAACTTTAAGAGGGAAAGAATAGTTTTTGCTTTTTTTTTTGTTATATCTTCACACACACCCCCTTAACACTTTCTTAGCACATTTGTTTTTTTCTTTGTTCTTGAAAGGTGATGCCATAACATGCAAGAGAACAGCATTTAATTGAGGGAGGCGCTGTGCAGTCACCAGCCTCACTTCCTCCTTCAGAGCCATCTGAGTCCAGTGTCAGATGTGGATCAGGACAATTGGAGATAACCCTGGATGTAGTAGGAGACCTTGCCCTTTTTAAGCTAAGGTCTTTAACAGGTCTCAGTTTGACTGAGGCAACCACACATTCAGTGATTAAGCTAGGTAAGAAAGAAAGGCTTGGCACATAGTAGGTGCAGAAGATGCTTGAAAAAAGAGATTAAATGTCCATCTTTAGCTATCCATTTAAACAGTGAATCAAAGTGATTCTTCTTGAGAATTGATCTTTTTGCCTGGATGACTACAAATAAGAGGTTAGGCCATAAGCATATATTAAATGCCTACTATGTGTGATAAATTGTTCTCGATACTGGCGAAACAATAAAATAAAAAAAAAAAGATAAACAGCCCCTGCTGCACTCATGGAATTTACAAGCAAATAAGGATATGCATAATGACTTATGAAGGAGAGAAAGCTAAAGAAAGGAAAGAGGGATTATAAAATTTGGCACATGAACTGAACCCTGAAGGTTCAGGTGAAAAACGTAGAGGTGAAAAAGTCATATTCATAGCACACAGTACAATCTTATGCAAAGATACAGAGGTAATAAATAAAAGGCTGTTTGTATCAGTAAGTAGGCAAATTTAACTGAAATAAGGCATGAAGGGAAACGTGAAATAAGGACTCAAACCAACACTATACATACTAGCCAAGAAGTTTCAATTTTATCTGAAAAGCTCTACACTTGGAGGAGGAAGAAAGAGAATATATTAAAAGAGTTCACCTACTGGCATTTCTAACCCCAGAGAGGCAGAGTGAATGGTCTAGGAAAGCATCTTTAGACTGTCAGCAAGTCAAATATAGTGGGAAATTTTAGGGCTTACAAGCAGAGTAAGTGCTAAAGGCAGGAAATCTTTAGAAAGCAGTGTTAGGGATGATAGAAAAGTTTGTTTCATAGTCCATACTATTAGGAAAAGTTGGTGGCTTCCATAAACCTAAGTCCTGTGAGCAATCAAGCAGTCTGGATTGATCTCTAGGGTCTGGAGCAAGAGTTGAGCAAGTCAGAGTTCATCTGGATCTGACAGAGATGGAACTATCTGCCTTTCTCTTATTTATTATTAGTATACGTGAACAATTTCTATAATTGTAGTAAACATTTCTTTTGAGTTTATTAAAGAAAAATTAAAATGGTTCATAGAAAAACTGAGAAAGCATATTGAAAAAATGATCAAAGATAGCCTTGGAATATACAGCTCCAACGCAAGAGGGGGAAATGGTAAAGAGAAAATGATTTAGAGATTATATTGCAAGATGAAATAGTGACACTTTAACTTAAATTTCAACATCTGAGAGTATTGATTAAATCTTCTCACTTCTTCATTAAATCTTCTCACTTCTTGCTAATTTTTGAGCTGCAGCATTGCCTTCACCTTTTGAATGAGCAGATATATACTTCCACTCAACATTCATGTCCTGAATCATATTATCCAGATTAATGAATTGGTCTCTGTGGACAACATCTTTATTTTTACTTGTTTTCAGCCATTTTCTTTCTATGTCTTAATCCAGTCATTCATACCTTTGGTGATAAGTTAGTTATCTGTGCATATAACAATGTCCTAATTTTGAGCCTTTGTTTGCTCAACCCCTTTATTAGCTAATGATGCTCTTTGGTTTGTCTGTCACCCAAAATATGTTCTTACTTATGTTTAGATCATGCCCTGGCCTCCAGTAGACACCAATACCTCCTTGTACCCCTTCTCTTCCATTATTTTTGCATGCCCCTTGTTAGGGTCTGATCTTTGGTGTGATTGCCCATACTGACTTTCAGAACCTCTGGTCTGCCAATCATAGTCACAGCTCCGGTGTTTCTAACTCATGTCTAATCTCTTTAAAGGTTTGGTGGAAAAAGAAAGTGACCCTGACCTTCAGAAAATATGTCATCTTGGGTTTTTTTTTAACATTATGATGTTATTCCTTATCACAACAAGTTCCCTTAAGGAAAAGAAATATCAGCATGAGTACATATATCAGGATAATGTCTATTGTCTATTTTTTAACTGCTTTAAAGGAAAGATCCATTCTTCAGCTATAGTTTTTTGGTTCACTCTAAACATGGCTAAAGTTTAAACAGAAAATTTTATTGCAAACTACTTATTGAATATGTGCAGTTCTAAAATGATTATTCAGTGCATTTGTTTATACAATTCTGGAGCTTTTGGTTACAATTCAATGTGGCAACCATTAATGAATCCTTCTTATATTGGAATCCATGTTCTTATGAAAAGTATTCTGATACTGGCTTAGGATCATAAAATATAATTCTTGTTCTTTATAATCCTCCCAATTTTTTTCTACCTACTGGGCCTCTGTTAAATGGCCCTCTCTGTTTTATTTGCTCAAACAGGGCTCAGTGACATATCTAAGATCACACAGCTGAATTTGAACTCATAAAGATAAGTCTTCCTGATTCCAAGCCCATTGTTCTATTCACTGTGCCTCCTGGCTACACTATTCACCTATGAGTCTATTTAACAAAATTTGTCGGGGCCACTAAGTGGTGTAATGGATAAAGCACCGGCCTTGGAGTCAGGAGTATCTGGGTTCAAATCCGGTTTCAGATACTTAGTAATTACCTAGCTGTGTGGCCTTGGGCAAGTCACTTAATCCCATTTGCCTTGCAAAAAAACCTAAAAAAAAATTTGTCTCCTTAGTCTTGTCTTGAGATTATAATTCTGCTTATACACTTTGTGCCTTTCACCTGCTTTTGATACCTTTTAAGGGTAGACTATCATTTTTGTCCAGAAATCCTTAATAGATGAAACATCTAAATAAATGATCCTGAGGGACTGAGAAGCCCAGGATCAAAGAAGAGGATATTTTTTGTTTGAATTTTTTTTTTGTTATGAGAAACTTTACATTTTTTCTAGTTTTTCAGTCTTTTGACTTTGCTTTACTATTTCTTATTGCCTCATCAGCTTTTATTTTGTCCATTCTAATTTTTAGGGAATTTGTGGCTGGGTAAGGTTATGCTACTCTTTTTTTCTTCCTATACCTCTTATTTCTTTTTCATTTTTTTTTCCTCTCAAATACTCTCATTTATAAAAACATTTAAACTCTTGCTTTATCTCTTCTAGAAATTCTAGCTGAATTTGTGCCCAAGACTGTTACTACCATGGCGGCAGAGACTCTCAAATCACAAACATTGTCTATTTCTTTATACTAAGCTGAGTGGGTCAAAAGACTCAACTGTGACCTTTTCTGCATTTCCTTTCAAGATTCAGTTTGGTACATCTTTTAGATCTTTTAGAAGTTTGTGGAGAGGCATTCACTGGGTCTTCATGACCCTAAGTCCACCTCTCAATCTACTATGCCATGATGCCTTTCCATGGATATTATCATCATGAGAAAGTCTACAAGGCTACTAGCAAGAAAGATATATGAACAATAAATAAAATTAATATAGCATTAAAACATGAGAGAGTAGATAGAACAATTAACATAAGCCTGTGGGCTTTATTATTAATGAGTGAATGACCTCTTTAATAGCTTGTATATTCAAATTGTTAGTGTTTTGTCCTTTGTTCTTGAAGAAGACCATGTCATGAGGGAGGTGATATCATGACAAGCTCATAAATTGGATTTGAGTGGGGGTGCTGTGCTAAGTCACCAGCCTCACTTTCTCCTCCAGAGCCATCTGGGCCCAGTGGTCAGATATGAATCAGAATGACTGGAGATGACCCTAAATATGAGGTAATCAGGGTTAAATGACTTGCCCAAAGTCACATAGCTAATAAGTGTCGGGTATCTGAGCCTGGATTCAAACTCCCATCCTCCTGACTCCAAAGCCAGTGCTCTATCACTACACCACCTAGTTGCCCCTATTCAAACTAGTCACTGCCATCTCCCCATTTATCTCTCTGTATACAGACTCAAAAACAATTAAGATCAATTTTGTCTTTATTTAATGAAAACTGATTTTAAGTATACCAGCCATTGAACATTCTAAAAGGAAAGAGAATTTAAATTTGCACTCTTTCAAATGGAAGAGAGAAGGAAGAGAAAAAAAAATGTCATCAAACACTTGGACTTTTCTAGGGGAAGAACAATCCTCTTAGCCTGGTTCTTTCAATGAAGAACAGTGAGTAAGTTGCACTTTATAGAAATTCTCATTTGATCATCACAACAACCTTGGAAGATAGGTTCTATTATTATTCTCATTTTACAACTGAGGAAATGAGACACCCAGAGGTTAAGTGATTCAACCAAGTTCTCACAGCTGAAATGTCTGAAATTGGATTTGAATTCATATTATTGATTGTGCCAGCTAGCTGCCTATTTCTTCTGTTTATGGCCACTTGTAAATATTCTGTTAAGTCTCTGCGTTGTCTGCATTTCCTGTGAAGTAAAATTAAAGCTGTCCTGTGCCTTTTTTGTGGAACAACTCTAAGGGGGAGCAACTGGGGCTAAGCTCCCAGACCAGACCCAATTCATGTGAACCCAGAGCCTTAAAAGAGACATAGTTAGATGTTTTACACATACCCTACTTGATATGTTGGGGATACTGAGATATAAGCAGAGGGTCTAAGTGGAACAGGTGACTTTTTCCAATGCCTTCCTACAGTGTTACTTGGAGCAGCACAGATTTTACTTCATATTTGTAGATATTTGGGCAAAAGTTGTCTATGGAATTGTGCTGAAGAGATAGAAAAACTATAGTTTGACAGCCAGCACATCACATTTCCAATACTCTTTCCAGGTGAAGTTAGTCTAATGATTGGCTATGGCTGCAATTCAGAAGAGCATGGAGAACAAGCAATAGTATGATGTTTTTGTACTTTTGGTATATAGTTCTATTATGTTATCTTGATGTTCTGAGAAAATTAGTGAGTTGGTGGCAAACCACCCCATATAGAGTAAGGGAAATGTCAGGTGTTCTTCTAGTCTCCAAGATAGTGCTAGAGAAGACCAGGGTTCTACAAAAAGGATTTATCACAAAGGGAATTTATATATATAAACTCCCTTTGTGGTAACACTACACATACACATAGACACCCCTCCTTAAATCTATTGGTAACCTTAGCTAATATGGGAGGAAGAAGAAAAAGAAAAACAAAGAAATTTACATGATAACTTGATTATATATATATATTTTTAGGTTTTTGCAAGGCAAATGGGGTTAAGTGGCTTGACCAAGGCCACACAGCTAGGTAATCATTAAGTGTCTGAGACCAGATTTGAACCCAGGTACTCCTGACTCCAAGGCCAGTGCTTTATCCACTACACCACCTAGCTGCCCTTTGATTATATATTTATTTTTTGTTTGTTTTTGGGGGGGGGGTTTAGGTTTTTGCAAGGCAAACGGGGTTAAGTGGCTTGTCCAAGGCCACACAGCTAGGAAATTATTAAGTGTCTGAGACCGGATTTGAACCCAGGTACTCCTGACTCCAAGGCCAGTGCTTTATCCACTACACCACCTAGCCGCCCCCTTGATTATATATTTAAAAGGAATATCAAATTCTACACAACAGATTTGCAGTTTCATGTGCAATGTTTTTATTCTACTGTGTTATGAGAATGCTTCATCAATTAAAAATAAAAGAATAAAAAGAGATCATTAATAACCTTGAAGAGGACAGTTTTAAATGAATGATGAGATCAGAAATCATACTGAAAAGGGAAAGAGAATTAGAGGAAAGAAAGTGAAAACTTCTCCCTAAACCCCTTAATATTAAGTGCCTTTCTCTGGTTGATTGTTATCTATTTATTTCTATTTATACTGTATTTTTCTCATTTGGACAAAGCTATCTCCCATTGCCTGAACTCCTTGAGAGCAGAAACTTTTACCTCTTGTATCTTCTGGACTTAACCCAGTTCCTGAAATAGAGTAGGTCCTTATTCATGTTTATTAACTGTTTATGTAAATCTCCTTCTCAAAGAATTCATCCCCAAAAGGAAGGATAGCAGTGATAATGAGACTATAGGGATGAAGCAAGAATTTTTTTTTGAAGGTGAAGAAGATATGCATGTGTTTGTAGGTAGTAGGGAAGCAGCCAGTAGACAGGGAGCAATTGAAAATTTGTGAGAGGGTAGGGATGATAGAGAAGGTAGCCATGTGAAATGGTATGGATTGGAATCCCTTGTGCCTGTGGAAGGTTACCTTGGCAAGAAGATAGGTCACCTCTTCATGTGAGAGAGGAGTGAAGAAAGAAATTGTGGTAGAAAGCATATTGATGGGAAATGAATTCTCTGATAGAAGAAAAGGGAGCTCTGGAATGGTCTCAATGTTTAAAAATTGAAATATGAAGCAAGGTTTTCAGTTGAGAAGTTGGAGAAGGTAGAGTTGGAGGAAGTTTAAAGGAAGATGAAAGGGTTTGAAATAGTCACTGTGTTGTGAGAAAGATAGGTGCAAAAGGATTGTTTTGCCATAGCGAGGGACCAAATGAAATAATGAAATATAAACTTACACCAATCTTATTCAGTCTGGTTCTGTGATTTTCTCCAGCTTTGTTCTGTTATATGAGAGAAGCAATAAGGGAAGCAAACTGAAGAAGTACTAAGTAAATAGAAGGGCCATGAATCAAAGAATAAAACTCTAAAATAGACATAAAAAGAATAGAGAATAAGGGAAAGAATTTTTCTTTCTTCAACAAAAAAGGCAAGGGAAATGAAATTTAAAAACAAATGAACAGAATACGTTCAAGGGAAAGAGATGAAATGGTATTTTACTACTTGACTGAGAAGGGGGAAAATGTGACAGAATTAAGTGATTAGATGAAAGAAGAGAGAACTAAGACAAAGCTCCAAAACTTGGGAAAGCAGTACCAAATGGGAGAGCAGGGGGTTGGGGGAAGGAGAAGAGTCAGTGGGCATAGAGGTGTCATAAAGTCATTTATGTGAAATAAAGAAACAGATGAGAAAGAAGGAAAAAATACTAATATGGAAAAAATAATATTAGAGATAAATGGAGAAAAATGTAAACCTAATTTTCATAACATATATATAATGTGAATGAATTAAATAATCTAATGTAACTGAGCTGTTCACACCAATGTTATAGGGGAATGTAGAATGTCTTTTCCCAGAAGCTGGTCCCTGGACTCTACCATATGATTATATTCCTTTTAGGTGACCTGAGCATATAACCATAAAGTATGGTTATACCAATATGTTGAAAAAGATAAGAAAAAAAAAAACTTTCACAAACTAATGATTACAAGACACTCAACTAAAATGGACATGCACAGAATAAAAATGAGGGGTTGAAAAAAAACCCTTATTTTGCATCTGGTGAATTGAAAAAAGTTGAAGTTGAAAAAACAAAACCAAAAATTTACAAGATAAAAAAGGATATACAAGAAAACAATGTTATGAAACCATAGATAGCAAACCATCAAACACATGTTCCAAATGCCTTGGCTAAATTTATAAAGGAAAAATTATCCAGACTACAAGATAGACAGTAATATAATAGTATCAAGAGAACCTAATATTCCTCTCTCTGTTTTTGATAATTCTATCAGAAAAATGAACAAAATGGAAAATATATAATTAAACCAATTCCTGGAGAAACTATACTAAATGAAATCTTGTAAGTGAGCTGATAAAGAATATATTTTTCAGTACAAAGCCCAACAATAATGACATCATCATCATGTCAATTGCAAAATGGTAACAATAGATTCCATTGTTGGATGTTATTTGTAAAAACTTGCTTGTTCTCTATTAATATCTTCATTGATCGCATTGGGGATACTCTCAATTTCCTTACAAATGACTTTTGAAAAGATTTTGTTTAGATGTATTCCTTTTGGGGGGTATCCTTTATAGTAGGCATAAAAGGCAATTTATTATTGATATTTTTCTCAATCACTTTTTTTAGTATTAATAATGTTGAATATTTTCCCCTATACCTTTGGTATCCTTTCCGCCATTAGATGCTCTGTTTATTGATTCAATATCCTCACAATTGTTCAGCATCTCTGCTTTATGCATTTGGTCCAGTTTGGGTACTTGTCCTATTTTTGTTCCCCTTAATTCTATTTCTATCTTCCCTGCAGACACATCAGGGACTATGATATTAGGGTCCATTGCACTGTCCTTGACATTACAAAAAGTTTTTACCATATTTCCCACATATAAAAAAACACACCCTTTTTCAAAAAATTTGGGGTCTAAAAACTGGGAGTGTCTTATACAGTGGTTATAGATTTTTTTACTTGCATTTCCCACTTTTTGTGTGCTTGTCTTTGCACTCACTGTTTCGCATTTATTATCAGTATATTAGGTTATATTTTGCCACATTCTGCCCAGAAATGGCTCAGCAAAGATTTTCATACAGTGCTGAATTCAGGTTCAAAGTGATCCATTTTGCAAAGTTTAATGGAAATCATGCTGCCAATCCTCATTTTAGTCTTCCTCCAACTGAGAAAACAATCGGAGACTGCCTACAGGAAGAAGAAACCTTACTGAAAAAGCTGAAGCAGAAGGCCATGAGGCAAGGCAGCCAAATAGCCTGATTGAGATAGTGAATTGAAGAAATGAATTCCTGTGTCCACAAAGATGGTTCAGCATGAGGCAAGAAGAATTGCTGATGAAAAAGAAGTGACTGATTTCAAAGGAGGACACAATTGGTGCTTCAGGTTCACAAAACAGAGTAGACTAAGAATGTGTCCACCAACAGACTTGGCCAGGGAGTGCATATGGTCAACCACATATCAAAGCAAGGGCAGGAGAGCAATCAGAGCCTCTCATAAGACAATGATTCCTCATCAAACACAGAGGATAAGTTAATGGATGGGAGTTTTGACAGTGATAAGGAGTTGTATGAAATTTATAATGAAAAAACTTGATTCAATAACTTTATGTAATACATTTTTTTTCAAATTCCAGGCCCCAAAATTAAAGTGCATTTTATACATGGGAAAATGTGGTAATAAGATTTTTTTGTAGAGCTATTCCATTTTTTTCCAGTTTGCTGTGTCTCTTCCATTTTTCCCCATAAATGTTCTTGGTATCTCTTGCAATGATTTCTTGTTTTACCCTTTGCTTTATGAGATAATCCTGCTCATGATCATCCTTCTTTTTAAAATTTTACAAATGACTTTATGTTTTAAACCATTGTTATCTTTGATTGATCCTTCTCTATTTGGCAAGTCAAGTGTTTTGTTTTTTTTGCAAGGCAATGGGGTTAAGGGGCTTGCCCAAGGCCACACAGCTAAGTAATTACTAAGTATCTGAGACCAGATTTGAAACCAGGTACTCCTGACTCCAGGGTCGGTGCTCTATCCACTGCGCCACCTAGCCACCCCCAAGTCGAGTTTTTGTAGACTGTTTTCTCTGAGCTCTTTTGGTCTTATTGTAACTATTTAGAGAAAGTAAATTCTAAAAATTTACTTTTAAGTAAGTCTAACCTTTGCTTTAGCAGTTTTGCTGGTCTAACTAAACACAGTTTGTTCATGGATATTTGTTATTAATTCTTTTCAGTTGTTCTGACTCTTCAAGATCCCATTTGGGGTTTTCTTGGCAAAGTTATTGGAATGGTTTTCCCTTTGCTTCTCCAAATGAGAAAGTGAAGCAAACAGGGTTAAGTGGCTTACAATTAGATAGTAAGTGTCTGAGATCAAATTTGAACTCAGGGGGATGAATCCTCCTGACTTTGGGTCTGATGCTCTATCTACTGCACCATGGAGATGCCTTATTCAAGGATAATAACAATAATTCTTTATCTGCTAAAATATAATCACTTGCAATTTTTTACAGTGTTATTTGATACTGATCTCTTATGTAGAAGAAAATATTCATAATGCAAAGACACAAAACTTTTATGTGGTTTACAAATCTTTGATATAACTCATTTTTTCTTTCTGAATTATGTTTTCTCATGTTTCTCTCACTGTTAATCAGCTTAGCATTGAAGTTATCAGGGTGTATGCTAATTTAATCTGGAAGGTCTTAACAGGTTGTTCATAAAATTTTTTTTCTTCTTTATTTAATATTTATGTACTCTCATTTTGTGCAAATAATTTTTTGTACATTAATAAAACATTCTTGTTTAAGAGTAAACAAAATACCCCCTCCCCCAAAAAAATATAGACTCACTTGAATGATAAAGTAAAGGGGAGAGAAAAAAATTAAAATTAAAAAAATAATCGTAATGATTGTAGGTATGGTCAGGTGGTGCAATGGATGGAGCACCAGCCCTGGAGCCATGAGCACCCGAGCCCACATCCAGCCCCATACACCCAACAGTCACCCAGCCATGTGACATGCAAGCCACCCCAAACCCACTGCCCTACAAAAACCAAAAAAAAAGAAAAAAATCCCAAAATAAAATACTAATAATAGTAGGGATGGCTGGGTGGCAGACAGAGCATTGGCCCTTGGGCCAGGAACACCCGGGTCCAAATCCAGCCTCAGACACCCAACAATCACCCTGCTATGTGACCCCAGGCAAGCCACCCAGCCCCAATTGCCCTGCACCCCCCCAAATAATAATAATAATAATGATAAATGTGCTTGAGTCCGCGTTCCAACACCAACAACTCTGTCATGGGTGGATCACATTCTTTATGATAAGTTACTTCCATATTTTTCCACCATTGCCATTGCTGATCACAACTCTTTCCTTTCGTATTTCTCCACTACCATGTACTGTATTTTCTCTCTCCTTTCACTCTGACTCTGCTGTAGGGTAGCTGAGTGGCACAGCAGACAGATCCCTGGCCCTGGGGCCAAGAGGCCCTGAGCCCCCATACCACCCCTTAGGCCCAGCATCCACCCGGCCCTATGGTCCCTGACAGGCCTTCCAATCCCAGTCCCTTGCAAGAAGTAAAAAGGAAAATGCATTATATCTGACCACTCTCCCCCCATGGTCCATCCTCTCTTCCTTTATTCACATCCCCACTCCTTCCCCCTGCTCCCCCCTCCTTCTTACTCCAGATGTCTATACCCCATTGAGTATATATGCTGTTTCCTCTCCTAGCCACCTCTGATGATAGCGAAGATTCCCTCATTCCCCCTTGCCTTTTCCCCTTCCATATCATTGCAATATCTCATTGGAATAAAGAAAAATCTTATTATATGAAATATCTTGGCCTATTCCCCCCTCCTTTTTCTTTCTCCCATTACATTTCCCTTTTTTCTATTGACTCCATTTTTACACCACATTTTATCTTCAAATTCAAGCTTCTCCTGTGCTTCAACTATAAAAGTTCCCTCTACCTGCTCTATTAGCTGAGAAGGTTCATATGAGTATTATCAGTATCATTTTTCTATGCAGGAATACATGCAGTCCATCATCATTAAGTCCCTCATATTTTCCCCTTCTCCAATCCTATGCTTCACCTGAATCCTGTATTTGAAGATTAAATTCAGCTCTGGCCATTCTAACAGGAACATCTGAAATTCCCCTGGTTCATTGAAAGTCCATCTTTTTCCCTGGAAGAGGACATTCAGCCTTGCTGGGTAGTTGATTCTTAGTTGCATTCTAAACTCTTTTGCCTTCTGGTATATTATATTCCAAGCCCTAAGAGCTTTTAATGTATTTTCTGATAAGTCCTGTGTGATCCTGACTGCAGCTCCATGATATTTGAATTGTGTCCTTTTGGCTGCTTGTAATATTTTCTCTTTGACTTGGGAGTTCTGGAACTTGGCTATAATATTCCTAGGGGTTGGTTTTTTGGGATCTCCTTCTCGGGGGGATCTGTTGATTCTCTCAATTTCTATTTTGCCCTCTGCTTCTAGGCCATCAGGGCAATTTTCCTGTAGTAATTCTTTGAAAATGATGTCAAAGCTCTTTTCCTGATCATGACTTTCAGGTATTCCAATAATTTTTAAATTATCTTTCCTAAATCCATTTTCCATATCAGTTGTTTTTTCAATGAGATGTTTCACATTTTCTTCTAATTTTTCATTCTTTTGGTTTTGAAATATTGAGTCCTGGTTTCTTGTAAATTCAGCAATTTCCCTGAGTTCTATTCTTTGTCTGAAGGATTTGTTTTCCTCAGAAAGTTTCCTTATCTCTTTTTTCCATCTGCCCAATTCTGCTTTTTAAAGCATTCTTCTCCTCAATAACTTTTTGAACTGTTTTATCCATTTGACCTAAGCTGGTTTTTAGCGTGCTATTTTCTTCAACATTTTTTTGGATTTCCTTAACTAAGCTGCTGACTTCATTTTCATGTTTTTCCTACATCTCTCTCATTTCTTTTCCCAGTTTTTCTTCTAACTCCCTCATTTGATTTTCAGTCTTTTTTTGAGCTCTGTCATAGCCTGAGCCCAATTTCTGTTTTTCTTGCAGTCTGTAGATGCAGGAGCTTGTGCTTCTTCATCTTCAGACTGAGTGTTTTGATCCTTCTTGGGTTCATATGCAAAATATTTCTCAATGGTGTTCCTCTTGTTTCTCTGCTTGCTCATTTTCCCAGCCTAAGCCTGTTTTGGGGGTGCTTCCTGAGCTTTTGGGACACTCCCACAAGGGTCTCAGTGTGTGAGTCTCTGTCCTCCCTCCTGGTCTGTGAATGACCATATGCACCCCCCTCTGCCACAGGGCTGAGGTGGGGGGGGCTGCTGTTCTGTGGGGGGGCCTAGACTGTGATCAGGATCTGAATGTGGTCAGAGCCCCAGAGTCCTGTTCCAGGGGCAGAGGATGGAGCTCTGCAGTCTCTCTCTCTCTTCACTCCTCTTCCTAGGTTCAATGGGTTCTTGCCCTGGGGGCTCCTGCTTACCACTCTGACTGCTTCTGTTTCCTGGATCTGGGCTGTGGTGGCCACACTGCTCGCTGTGTGCCCTGAGAGCTGGTGCCCTGCTCACTCTGGCAGAGGTGCCCCAGCCGTTCCCCCAATTTGTGCCTGGTGCTCCCCGGGGTGTAGTTCAGGAAACTCCCCCACTGCTGTGAGCCATAGCTCCCAGCACCCTGGGGCTGCCTCCAGGAGGCTGAAGTTCTTTTGCTCTGGTGGGCCACCCCCCTGGCCGGCCGGCCCTCCAACCCCAGGGAGAAGAGCCTTTCCGCTCTTTTCCAAGTTACCTTGAGTAGGAGAACTGCCTCACTGGGTCCCTCTGTGGGTTCTATCTCGAAAATTTAGTTAGAGTCCTCAGTTTCAAAGATTTAAGAGAGAGCACCTGAGACACAATCCGTTCTTGTCGCTATCTTAGCTCCACCCTTGTTCATAAAATTTTAATCCTTTGGGACTTATTTTGGTTCACTTTTATGCAATTATGATAAGTTATATTTTTATAACTACTTATAATGAAGGCTGCAAACTATGATGACCTATAACCTTTGAAATTATATCGCTTCATTTTGTATATTTGATTGATCTGCCAAATCATTTTTCCCCTCTCCAAGAAGAATCTGTAAAACATTCTTTCCTTTAGTTGCTAATAAGGAGAATATAAAGATTGAAATGATCTAGCTCTTCCAGAAGGATTCCAGTGATTATTTTTTTGGGGGGGGGGTTGGTTTTTTGCAAGGCAATAGGGTTAAGTGACTTGCCCAAGGCCACACAGCTAGGTAATTATTAAGTGTCTGAGGCCAGATTTGAACTCAGGTACTCCTGACTCCAGGGCCAGTGCTCTATCCGCTGTGCCACCTAGCCACCTCTAGCATTCCAGTTATTGGACAAAAATCTCAACTCTTTTTTATCTAATAGTATTTTATTTTTTTCAATTACATAACAAGATAGTTTTCAGCATTCATTTTTGGTAAGCTTTTGAGTTGCACATTTTTCTATCTCCTTCTATTCTTTCCCCACCTCCCCATGACAGTAAGCAATAAGATACTTGCCCAATCATGTTAAATATATTTCCATATTATTCATGCTGTGAAAGAAGAAACAGAATAAAAGAAAAAAACATAAGAAAGAAAAAAATTTAAAAAGTGAAAATAGTATGATTTGATCTGTATTCAGATTCCATAGTATTTTCTCTGAATGTGGATGACATTTTCTATCACATGTCTTTGACAGATCTCACATTTTAAAACTCCAGCAGCTAATTTAAAGTTTATAAATGGTCTAAATCGTTATTGCCTCAGAACCCTTTGCTGTCATTTCTGCCATTCTGTCACTCTCATTAAAGAATGAGCATTTTTATTTGTTTTTGCTTTTTCATTTCATGGATTTCATGAACTACCATGGTTAAAGAATTTATCATCAATTGATCACCCAACTGTTAATGAACTTTTCAGTTCTATCTAGATTTGCCCTGAGAGAACAAATTCATTCTATTGGCAGGATCATATTTATACCTTTTCTAGTGTATCGGAACTAGCTGGTGCTTACACTCTACTAACATTGTCTTCAAAGAACCCAGGATCACTTCTATGATATCATGAAGAATTAGAGTAGAATGTTGTGGAGCTCCTTGCTCACAGCAGGCACTTAAATATTTGTGATTTTGACTTGGAGTGAGTTCAGAGGATCATAGATTTAAAATTGAAAGTTTTTTTAGAGATCATCTAGTTTATAGGGAAATGAGACACAGAGGGGTCAGTCAATTAATCAATAAACATTTATTTTAATTTTTTTATATTCCAGTTTTATGTGCCCCATGCTAAGGGATAAAAAAAAAAGAAAGGTAATGGCTCTCTACTCTGAAGGAATTAACAGCCTATGGGAAAAACAACAGTAAACAACCATTTTTGAATAATCTATGATCCTCTGAACTCATTCCAAGTTAAAACCACAAGAAAGAAAGCTGTATAACTAAGGGAGATTGGGAAAGGCTTTCTGTAGAAAGTAGGATTTTAGCTAGGACTTCAAAAGATCTAGAGCATTTCTGGCAAGTGGTGGGTGGACAGTCAATTCAGGTTTAGAGAGGTAAATGTGTGGATTCCACTCCTGGTCCTTTCACTCCAAATCAGGTTTTTTCATACCTGCTACATTATCCTAAATAATTTTGAATATTTAACTTTTATGACACATTTGATTTTGACAGCTCCTAATAATCGTAACAACTAGCATTTATAAAGGTTTAACAAAGCACTTTACATGCTATCATCTATAATCCTCACAATAATCTATGAGGTAAGTGCTATTATTATCCTAGTTTTATAGATAAGAAAACTGAAACTGAGAGTTTGAGAGACTTGTCCAGAATCACACAATTAGAAAGAGACTGAGACAGGATTCAAACACACATCTTCCTGCCCCTGGGCATTCCCCTGGGCACTGTCTCTGGTTATCTCCCATGACTAGAACTCTCACTAGTTTCTTATCTTCCTTCTGGTTTCAGCCAAAATTCCATCTTCTATAAGAAGACTTTCCTGGTTCTCCACAATCTTAGCACCTAACTTCTATTGATTATCTCAAAGTTATTCTGTGTATGCTTTATGTATGCTATTTATCAGCTTCCAATTTGCATAACTTTTTTAAAAAGAGCCTGCATGATCCTTTCATCTTTTATACAAGTGTTGTACTTTCTAGGCAAAAGTGTATGACTTCATTCACATCCTATTGAAGATACAGAATTTGTTAAGTAAAACACACAGAATCCGTGTCTTTAGTAAGACATATAATACAATTCTACTAGCACCAATAATTCATCTATTTTGGAAAGAGAACTTGATTAAAAACCAACCCTCCAAATTTCAACTGAATTTTCAACTAATTAATAATTCAACAAATTTCAACTAATTTTTCATTAGGTTTTACCCTAAAGCAAAGCATGAGCAGGTTTGACTCTATAAATAAATTTGTAAAGTATAAAATCAAGTACAGAAGTTGGTAAAAAAGTCAGAGGAATAAAAATGAGTTTGTCTGTCCACTCAACAATGTAGTGGGTCCTTGGGTAAACTGCTGTCAAGGCATGCTCCATGCTCCAGATGACAGGGTATAAATTTGTTTTGCTTAATGATATCAAATAGCTCATATTTTTGCAATCTGAAATAGAAAATTGAGATAACAGAAATGTATGAACATTGGAATAGAAAAATAAATGAAAGAGAAAAATTAGACATTTTCTTTTGGGAGTTATCAGACTGACTTACAATTTTTGAAGTAGTGTTCTCCATAGGCTTCTCTGATTTCCAGAGGGACTTGGCTCCATAGCTCCTTTAGTATGTTATTCATATTATCAGGATTGAGGATGAGTGTTCTAAAGTTGCCTGGTTCTATGACAACCACTTGAACACCAAAGGGAGCCATTTCTCTTCTGAAACACAGGGAAATAAGCAGATTAATCAGTGGTTCTTGAAATAAAGTGCTTCCCAGAAAGGCAAAAGCAATTTTATACAAGTTTAGAAATAAAGTATTACATGGACAGTTCCAGAGATGAATCAAAGAGGCAACCTCACTCTCTTCCCGGATCACTGAAGTCTAGACTTTATTCATCTTCATGGCCATGTGGTTCTCATTTGCCCATTCCCCTGAGAGAAGTTTTCACATGCTTAGGTAGACATGCCCTAACTCACTGATGGGTTTGAGACCTATTGGTTAACCTCTCAATGGTTTATCCCATCTACCCAGATGTTTTATGGGTATGCCATGCATGCTATATCTTGTTGGAAACCCAAGTGACAGTTGAGTGAAAGCTTGGCACTAAAGGTGAATGATTAGCCCTGAAAAATATCTCACACCTGAAATACTAGTCCTCCTGGAACATTCCATATGCCCCCTTTTGGCAAGTACCAACAAGCTGAATAGCTAGTTGGCATAATTGCAGAGTCCTGGGACTGGAGTTCAAATCTGGTCTCAGATGTTTACTAGCTAGGTGACACTGGGCAAGTCACTTAACACTGTTTGCTTCAGTTTCCTCATCTATAACAATGAACTGAGAAGAAAATGGCAAAACATTCCAGTATCTTTGCCAAGAAAACCCCAATGGGGTCATAAAGAGTCAGACATGATTCAACAATATAAGCAACAACAAACCAGTAAGTCACTTTTAAAAAAATAAATAATAAAAAACCTAAAAAAAACCAGGGTGATTGGTTCACAAACTATCAAAATTTAAAAAACAAAACAAAACCCAAAACAAATGCCTCCTATTGCATACAAGTGCCTGTGAGCAATCCTTACCTGAGACTGTCTGAAAAAGCTTCCACACCATACTTGGAGATGCAGTATCCTCCACCAAAGAACGACACTCTTCCTGCCAGACTAGAAACATTGACCACTCTTCCTTGTGCTTTTCTCACCATTGGGAGCATGCTGAGGGTCACTTCAATCAGCCCAATCAGATTCACATCTAAAATCTTGAGGAAATCCTTCTTCTTGAGCCACTCATTGGGGACTGTGGGTAAACCAACCCCTGCATTGTTCACCAAACCCCAGAGGCCTGGGGACATAAATAGAATTTTTTGGAAATAGAACTCATGCTTATTGCTACCTTACAAACCCCATACTCAAATCTATCAAGTCAATAGGAAAAGATCACATTGCCCCAACCAATTGTTCTCTTAAGACTGTGGATAATTAATTTTTAAGGGCCTTTTTTATTTTCCTAAAAAATAATGATAATAAACTCTTTTTGTAGCCCCAGAGCTTAGTACATTGCCTAATACTGAATAAATGCTTATTGATGAGATGACTGTTGCTTCCAGAATTCCAATATGCAGGGACCACTAGGGTGAAGAAGAAGGAATTCTGTCAAGACATGCCCCTCTAACACTTCAGTCTTGGATTAGCTCTTCTTCATAGAGTTTTTTTGTTTGTTTTTAAATTTTTTTTTATTTAAGGCAATGGAGTTGTGACTTGCCCAAAGTCACACAGCTAGGCAATTATTAAGTGTCTGAGATCAGATTTAAATTCAGGGTCCTCATGACTCCAAGACCTGTGCTCTATCCACTTTACCACCTAGCTGCCCCCTTTATAGAGTTTTGTAAGATGAGACCTGGTAAGATCTCTATCTGCTATTTCTGAGAATTCTCTTCCAATTGCAAAGATTGGGTCCCGTGATTTCTGGGTAAAAGTCTATTGGCTCAAGAGACCCTTAATCTCTGGAAGTGAGCATGTTTACTACCTGACCAACAGGTAGGTGAAAGGTTATTCACATTATTCATGTAATCTGGATTTGCTTCAGAGGTCTTCTTTAAACCTCTGTATTAGTCTGGACATCTGGGTCTCAATGCTTTTCTTCTTCAAAATTTGTCAATAATTATTATTATCAGTTTTTTACTTCACAGCATTTGTCTATATTGTCTATATTTATATTGCTCATCCTCATCCCCTTTCTGCCATTGACAATAATGCAATGATGTATTTAGATGGGCCAAGATGAAACTATACATTACAGGTCACCCTTGTTCTTCCTTCTCAGGCCCCACTTGATTGAATACTGCTTCAGATAATGAATGGTTCAGTTTTATTTGGATTTCAATTAAATTCAAATATTTATTAAAAAGAAGTTCTATGCTCCTGTTATCTTACTAGTAGAATTTGTCTTTGGCAGGGAGACTTTGAGACTAGGGAGGAAAAACAATTTAATCTCTCTCATCATATACTGATGTACATACAGACCAAAACAATCCTTGATCTCAGAGATTCTTATGTTCTACTGGGATATACAATGTATGCATAGAAAAAGTCTTTTCAGGTTCTGAGACAGGAGTAACAAGTGTGGTGGAAAATCTGGAAATTCTTATGTAAGAAATGACCATTGAGCTGACTGGAGTTTGGGTTTTCTAAAGGAAGAGGTGAGTGGGGATGTTTCTAGTAAAGGTGAATAATCTGCACAAAAACCCAGAGGATGGGAGATTGAATGTCATGTATAAGGAACATCAAGTGAAATGGGTAAAGGGGACTTATGAGCAATAAGATAAATAAAATGAAGCTTTACTGTGACTACCTTGGAGAAGGAAAAATTTGACTTTTTTGACAGAGTTTAAAGGTTGGTTTTTTTAACTGTAGATAATCCTTTCAGCTGATCACAGCTTTCACTTAAGCTTTTCACTTAAGCCTTTCCTAAAACTTTTAGAATGCATGTCCTCAGAAAAGAGCACTTGGTCATAACTTCTTTCTATCCCCACCCCTTAATCATCTTCCCTCAGGTGTAGCTCAAAGTATGAGCTGCTGGGAAAGCTATTGAAGGCCTGTCTTGGCCAATGGAGTTACTTTTTAAAGATGATGGTTTTAAAAAGGAAATTTTAGAAGAAATAATTTTAAAAATTAAAATTTTAAAAATTCCTCTTAGCAAAAATCCTTTTGGAATGTGAGATATGAAGAAACATATTTCTCTGCCTTGCAAAATATTCTGTGGTTCTGACTTAACCTGACTATCGTCTCTGTCCCTTTGGAGGGAGGTGTAAGATCCATTTTACAAAGATGAAAGTATTGAATTAAAGACAACCAATTGAGTGGATATTAGGCTCTACCTTTTTCTCCCACTTGGTCCTTCACCCACTGAGTCGCTGCAGTGATGCTTTCAGTCTTGGTTACATCCAGAATTACAGTCTCAAGCCTGTCAGAAGTATTCCTCTTCAATTCCTCTGCTCCCTTTTCTGTCAGACAAGAGGCTAGAACCCTCAGGCCCTGAAGATCCAATTGTTTAGCTAATAGGTTTCCAAACCCAGAGTCACACCCTGTTATGAAGACATATTTCTCAGGAAGGTTTTGGACCACTTTCTTCTCCCGATGCCAGCAAAAAACAGAGTACAAGCAGACAAGGACAACCAGGTAGAGCCACATAGCAGCAGTCTATTCCTTGTCCTGATGAAAAAAAGAGAACATTTTATTTTTTTTTTTAGGTTTTTGCAAGGCAGTGGGGTTAAGTGGCTTGCCCAAGGCCACACAGCAAGGTAATTATTAAATATCTGAGACCGGATTTGAACCCAGGTACTCCTGACTCCAGGGCTGGTGCTTTATCCACTGCACCACCTAGCTGCCTCTAGGAGAACATTGTAAAGAAAGATCTCTCAGCAAAATGAGGAGAACCAGAAGAACATTGTATACCCTAAGAGCAACATGGGGTTGATGATCAACCTTAATGGACTTGCTAATTCCATCAGTGCAATAATCAGACACAATTTGGGGGTATCTGCGATGGAGAATACCATCTGTATCCAGAGAAAGAATCGTGGAGTTTGAACAAAGACTAAAGATTATTACCTTTAACTTAAAAAAAAATCTGTTATCTTATTATGTAATCTTACTACCTCTTATATTTTATTTTTTTCTTCTTAAGGATATGATTTCTCTCTCAACACATTCAATTTAGATCAATGTATAGCATGAAAACAATGTAAAGACTAACAGACTGCCTTCTTGGGGGGAGGGAAGCAAGATTAAGGGAGAAATTGTAAAATTCAAAATAAATAAAATCTTTTACAAAAAAAAGATCTCTCAGTCAATGATATTCTATGAACTAGAGGTAGGTCCTTTGAAGGTCGTCTAGGACTCCTTGAAGCCTTACTGTCAGATCATTTTACTTTGAAGCTATTAAGCTTAGCTAATAAAACTTCTTGTGAAATATTAACTCATTCATCGGGCATTATGGATGATATGATGGGGACAAATTCCTGCACTTACTTTTGGAGGAGGTAAGGGTATTTTAAAAAATTTAACTTTCCAATTTCCCAACAAGCAGCTGTGTTGAAGTCTTTTTTTTTTGGCATTCCTTATGTACTTTATTTATGTGTTGCAAGTTAAGTATCTTTCTTTAGATGAAGTAAAAGGTTCCAGGTGGAAGAAATTTTTATTTTTGTTGTGTTTAGCACCATTTATTATCTTGTTTTAAATCTAAGAAAATTTCTAAGTTTGAAAAAAGTAAATAGAATAGACACACATAATGTAATTTCTCATCTTGGAATTCAGTGGTATTTACAATGAGGTTCCCCATTTCTGTTTTGAATTTATTTTTTTTTAAATTTTATTTACACATTACTAAAATATTCTGTTTCGGTAAACATAATACCCCCTCCCCCACAAAAATATAAAACCTCATGAGAAATTAAGTGAAAGAAAGAGAAAAAAAATGTATTTCAGTCTGTGTTCTGATACCATTAGCTCTGTCTTGGATGGGTCACATTCTTTATCTTAAGTCCATCATAGAAGTTACTTCCATATTTTTCCACAGTTGCTGTTGTTGATTGTAATTCCCTTCATCCATTCCTCCCCACTACCATCTATTATATTTTCTCTCTCCTTTCACTCTATCCCTCTTCAAAAATGTGCTGGGGGCAGCCAAGTGGCACAGGGGACAGAGCACCAGCCCTGGGACCAAGAGGCACCCAACCCTACATCCCACCCCAGAGATCCAGCAACTACCCAGCCCTGTGGTCCCAGAAAGGCCACCCAATCCCAGCACCTTGCAAAGAAAATGTGTTATATCTGACTATCCTCTCCTATGATCCACCTTCTCCTCTATCACCCACATCACCCCTCCCTTCCCCCATCCTCCTCTCCTTTTTCTTCTAGATATCTATACTCTATTGTGTATGCTGTTTCCTCTCTGAGCTGTTTCCAATGAGAATGAAGGTTTCCTCATTTCCCTCACCTTCCCCCCCTTCCATACCATTGCAAAAGCTACATGAAATATCTTAGCCTATTCTACCTCTCCTTTCTCTTACTCCCAGTACATTTCCCTTTCACCTATTTTTACAATATATTATACCTTCAAATTTAGTTCTCTCCTGTGCCTCATCTATAAAAGCTCCTTCTAACTGCTCTATTAAATGAGAAGGTTCATATGAGTATTATCAGGATCAACTTTCTATGCAGGAATACACACAGTTCATCATAATAAGTACCTCATAATTTATCCTTCTTGTCCACCCCCTCTATGTTTCACTGTACTTGAAGATCAAACTTTCTGTTCATCTCTGGTCACTTCAACAGGAACATTTGAAATTACCCTTTTCATTGAAAGTCCATCTTTTCCCCTGGAAGAGGATGTTCAGTTTTGTTTGGAAGTTGATTCTTAGTTGCATTTCGATCTCTTTTGCCTTCCAGAATATTATGCAAGCCCTTAATGTAGTTTCTGCTAAGTCTTGGGTGATCCTGATTGCAGCTCCAGGATATTTGAATTGTATCCTTCGGGTTGCTTATAATATTTTCTCTTTGACTTGGAAGTTCTGGAACTTGGCTATAATATTCCTGGGGGTTGTTTTTTTTGGGGATTTCTTTCCAGAGGAGATCAGGAGATTCTCTCAATGTCTATTTTACCCTCTGCTTCTAGGATATCAGGGCAATTTTCCTGTAGAAATTCTTTAAAAATGAGGTCAAGGCTCTTTTCCTGATCATGACTTTCAGAGAGCCCAATAATTTTTAAATTATCTCTTCTGGATCTGTTTTCCAGGTCAGTTGTTTTTTCAATGAGATATTTCACAATTTCTTCTAGTTTTTCCATTCTTTTGTTGTTGAATTATTGTCTTGATTTTTCACAAAATCATCAGCTTTCTTTTGCTCTATTCTACATCTGAAGGATTTACGTTCCTCAGAGAGCTTTCTTATCTCTTTTTCCATCTAGCCAATTCTTTTTTATAAAGCATTCTTCTCCTCAATAACTTTTTTTTTTTAGGTTTCTTTTTTTCTTTTTGCAAGGCAAACAGGGTTAAGTGGCTTGCCCAAGGTCACACAGCTAGGTAATTATTAAGTGTCTGAGACTGTATTTGAACCCAAGTACTCCTGACTCCAGGGTTGGTGTTTTATCCACTACGCCACCTAGCTGCCCCTCCTCAATAACTTTTTGAACTGTTTTATCCATTTGACCTAAAATGGTTTTTAATATGTTATTTTCTTCAACATTTTTTGGATCTCCTTGACTAAGCTGCTGACTTTGTTTTCATGTTTTTTCTGCATCTCTCACATTTCTTTTCCCAATTTTTCTTCTGCTTCCCTTACTGATTTTCAAAATCTTTTTTGAGCTCTAAGTGCAACTTCTATATTTCTTGGAGTCTTTAGATGCAGAAGCTTAGACTTTCTCATCTCCAGATTGTATAGTTTGGTACTCTATGGGACCAAAGTAATTGTCTATGGGCAGATTCCTTTTTTTTCTGTTTACTCATTTCCCCAGCCTATGCCTGGTTTTGGGGTGCTTCTTGAGCTTTTGAGAATTATTGGGACACCCCCACAAAGACTTCAGTATGTGAGGCTATGACTGCTTTCCTGGTCTGTTGAATGACCACAAGCTCACCCTGCTGGGGCCCCAGATTGTGACCAGAGTCAGAATATGGTCAAAGCCCCAGAGTCCTGTCCCAGGGACAGAGGACAGACATTGGCAGTCTCTCTCTATTCCCTTACCTTCTGTGGGCTGAGCACTCAGGGCACAGCTGCCAGGTGGCTCCTGTTGGGCAGTTCCATAGGCCTGCTTCTGTTTCCTGGGATCTGGGCTGTGCTGAGGGCCACAACAGTGCTCAGGAATGCCAAGCTGGCCTGGGCTTCACATTCGCTCTGGTGGAGGTCTCCCTGCTGATCTTCCAAGTTGTGCTTGGTGCTCCCTGGGGTGGCAGATCAGGAAACTGCTTCTGCTGCCAGGTAACCTGGGGCTGTTTCTGAAAGGCTGAAGCTCCTTCACTCTGGCACCTGTGTTGAAATCTTAAAGGACTTGAAGGTTTCTAAGTAACCATCAATTTTTAAGCAGTTTTGATTGATTGGATACTGCTACCCACTCTTGGTTTTGAGATTAGAGTTCCTACTCTAAACTAAGTTAAAGTAAGTTAACAAAGGCTATATTCCAAATCAGTTGACCCCTTGTTTGTAATTAAGACTTCCATCTAATTGAATTTTATCAAAATCCAAATCAATCATTTAAAAATATTTACTGGTAACTTTAATTTAAAACATCTCCTGACCTACTACAGCTACATATGACTCTGTGAATAAATTTCTGCTTTTTTAAATTAATCTTCCTTCATGATATCAAAGTGAATTCACTGTAGGTAATTTTGCCATTCTTTCAGTGATTCCAAACTGTTCCCTGATGCCAAAGCATATCTTTTTTTTAAGTTCTATTCTCTTCTGGTGATGTAACTACTTGCAGGACCTGGATTCTGATCCTGACTGTAATGCTTATTACCTGTGTGACCTTGAGCAGGTCCCTGAGTCTCAGCTATAGATCTATGGTCCTATGATCCTGTGAAGATGATTTGTAAGGCAATAGAAAATCAATGTAATAGTCAACCATAATTCCAAAGGCTCGATGATTAAATGAAATGTGCTATTAGACAGAGGGGTACTAGACTCAAAGTGTCAATTGAGACATATTTTTTGGATACAACCAAGGCAGGAATTTGTTTGCCTTGACTATACATTTTTGTAACAAGGGTCTTTGTTTTTCTTTCTTTTTCAGTGGCAATTGGTGTTGATGATGGTGGGACTAGAAGGATTAATTTTCATTTATTAAAAATATTTGATACAAAAAGGCAAAGGAATGGTGTGTAGTAGGTGTAAGTGGTTTGTAGTGTATTCCCCAAAATGACTTGTATACAAAAAAAGAAGGGTAAAAAACATCCAACAAAACAGCAACTCATTGTAGACAGGTGTGACTTAAGGAGAAGTGACCCAGTTATAGGAAAAAAATTAAAGGATAGTAGATGATTCCTTGAGGGGAGGGGATGGTAAGTTTTTCTTTCTACTTCTATTGCCTAATATAGTATCTGGCACATAATGAATGCTCAGGAAATATTTGTTGAGTTGACTAAGTGTAGTTTCTGTCAGCAGCTCTTGAATTCTGACCTTTCATCTGATTGTGAAATCTTGATTTTGAACTAACCTTTACAGATGTATTTCTTACAGTGTTTCATGTGTCACAGATGATTAATAAATATGTGGTGAAAGTTTACAAACTCAGAAGAAAATATAATTCCACCTGTTTTCAGACATGGCCATAAATTACTTTGCTTTGTTGTTTTTTAATGTTAAAGCTATCAGTTAAATTTCAATGATGATAGGAAAATGTTTATCCTGAACTTTTATTGGTGGCATTTAATTTGTGTGGATGTATGTATTAACACATTTGGCAAGTTATTGCAGAAAAAGGGAACTTTTTTCAAATTTAAGATTAAGAAGCTGTGAAATAATATATTCAATTTAATTTATACCTTGAAACAATTTCTGATGCCTGGGTCTGGTACCTTAAACTGACCCCAACCATTACTGTCTTGGTCTTTGATACCTCCATACTTTTGTGATGGGAACATATGATAATTAAAGTCTTAATTATAATTACAAGAAACCATTGAATCAATTCATGAATCAATATGAATGTTTGTAGCTATCATATAAATGAAATAACTCTTCATGGTCAATGTCCTTCATCATCCAAGAAGACCAAAATGACATCACAATGTTTGAGACAAATTACAGTGTATCTGACTATGGTTGATCAGACCAATATGAACTCAGAATGCTCTACCAGGTCGGGAACAAATAGTCCATATCAACACCTGGGGTAGGTATCTAAACTTATATATGTCACATTTCCTTTGAGCTGCTTCAATTCTCCCTTCTTCATAAAGCACAGTCCCCTCACTTGTGAGGACATGGCATACTGGGTGATCCAGTACCAGGGTCTCCCATGAGGTACAATCAATTCCAAAGATCTTAAGAGAGACCTTCAAGGTGTTTCAACATTGCTTCTTCTGACTCCCTTATGACTACTTGTCCTGGGTGAGTTCTCCATAAAATTGGGTTTTTTTGGCAAGTGAACATCTGGCATTCTAACATGTCCAGCCCATCATACCTGCACTCTCTGTAGTAATGTTGGAATGCTTCACAGTTTAGCTCCAGAAAGGTCCTCAGTATCTGGTATCTTCTGTCAGGTGATCTCCAGAATCTTCCTAAGACAATTTATTTATTTATTGATTGATTGATTGATTGATTTTAGGTTTTTGCAAGGCAAATGGGGTTAAGTGGCTTGCCCAAGGCCACACAGCTAGGTAATTATTAAGTGTCTGAGACAGGATTTGAACCCAGGTACTCCTGACTCCAAGGCTGGAGCTCTATCCACTGCGCCACCTAGCCACCCCTTTCCTAAGACAATTTAAATGGAAGTGATTCAGTTTCCTGATATGACACTGGAAGACTGTCCAGAATTTCACAGGCATAGAGCAGTGAGGTCAATTCAATGGCTCTGAAGACCTTCAGTTTAATAGTCAGTCTCTTCTCTCTCTTACTTTCTTTCAGAGCTTCCTATGAGGAAGTAGTTAAAAGTTCACATTAAAATGATGTTTAACCCCATAGAAATAAACAGAAATATAGAAATTATGTCACTCTGGTTTATAACTAAGGTGTGGTATAGTGAATAAATTGACCGAGGGCAGCTAGGTGGCTTGCACTGGATAGAGCACTGGCCTTGGAGTCAGGAGGACCTGAGTTCCAGTCTAGCCTCAGACACTTAATAATTAGCTAGCTGTGTGACCTTGAGCAAGTCACTTAACCTCATTGATTTCAATCACTCACTAGTTGTACAAACATGGGCAAATCATTTTCTGAGCCTGTTTCCTCATTTGTCAAATGGGACTAATCGTACCTATCTCCACAGTATTGTTGGAATGGTCAAAAGAGATGGTATAGGGGTGGCTAGGTGGCGCAGTAGATAGAGCACGGGTCCTGGAGTCAGGAGTACCTGAGTTCAAGTTTGGCCTCAGACATTTAATAATTACCTAGCTGTGTGGCCTTGGGCAAGCAACTTAACCCCATTGCCTTGCAAAAACTAAAAAAAAATGGGGGCGAGAGATGGTATAGATAAAATACTTTGTAAACTTTTAAACACTTTCATAAAATTATCTAGTTACAAAAGCAGAAAATAGGCAAGAAACTATAGGTAGGAAAATAAGAAACACCTAGATAAGGAAAAGGAATGCTCTTCTCAGCGTGATTCCAACAAATCTGAAGATACTGCCAGATCTCCATTGTTTAAAGTTTCCCTTCAGACTATTCTGTTATTCAAACAAAAGAGAATTTAATGTTTGAACAATCCATATGTTGGGAATCCACCACCTTTGGATGTGCTTTGAACCCTTTTGATAGTCTAGTGGAAATTCTATTGAAACATAAATGATTTTTTTTAAAAAGTCAAAACACCCATATTAGCTGATTCCAAGTTAAGAAACTTTGCCCTTTAGATATCTTTTTAATAAGGGTTCTTTTGTGGAAATTATAGAAGACAGAAAAAACTGTGACCCTTTGTTTTTGCAAGCGAACATTCTTTTTTTTTTTAGGGTTTTTTTTTGCAAGGCAAACAGGGTTAAGTGTATTGCCCAAGGCCACACAGCTAGGTAATTATTAAGTGTCTGAGACCGGATTTGAACCCAGGTACTCCTGACTCCAGGGCCTGTGCTTTATCCACTACGCCACCTAGCCAGCCCTCAAGCAAACATTCTTAACGTTACTTGACATTTATAGATTTTATGTACACAAAGGTCTGAATCTGCAAAAGAATTTATGCATGGGTATGTGGGTATAGTGGGGGATTGGGGATGAGTGTGGGGGTGGGGATGGGGGGAACATATATCTAGACACTCCCACTCGTATACTCTCAGTTCCTCAAACTAATCACTTCCCATGCTCTCCTTTTCACATCAGAAACAAAAATGGTCATACCTTTAATCTTAATATCACCCATGAATACACCACCTCCATTTTCAAGAATTTTGAAATCTCATTATCTTACTATAACCTATTGGCTTTCAACCTCTCCTTTGGTCTTCCCATATCAAATTCTTCTCTTCATTCATGCTAAGACTTCATATCAACAATAGTCAGGGGGGGACAGTTTTGAAAATAAAGTGGAATTTGTTGTTGTTGTTGTTCAATTGTGTTCAACTCTCTGTGACCCCATTTGGAGTTTTCTTGGCAATGATACTTGGGTGGTATGCCATTTTCTTCTCCAGTTCCTTTTACAAATGAGGAAACTGAGACAAATAGGGTTAAATGACATGCCCAGGGTTGCCCAGCTACTAAATATCTAAGGTCAGATTTGAACTCATGAAAATGAGTCTTTATTTTTTTGTTGTTTTATTTATTTAAGGCAATGGAGTTTGCCCAAGGTCATACAACTAGGCAATCATTAAGTGTCTGAGGCTGGATTTGAACTCAGGTTCTCCTGACTCCAGGGCCAGTACTCTATCCACTGTGCCACCTAGTTCCCCCATAGAAATGAGTCTTCCTAACACCAATCATGGCATTAATTTTTAGTGATTTTCAGTGTATATGAAAAATCCCCATATTTCATGGCATTTAAGTTTAAAATAAACAGATAAAATTAAGGGGGAAAACCCCAGAGCTAGCATTATATATAATGGAGAAAAACTAAAAACCATTCCAGTAAGATAATGAGCAGAATGTTCATTATCACTATTATTATTTGATCTAGTGCTAGAAATATTATAACAAGACAAAAAAATTAAAGGAAAAAATTGTGGATGATATTGAGCCATTTGACTCTAGCTAACTGTTTGACTCTTTTGAACTAGATAACTCTTGCCCCATTTACCTTACTGCCTCATCATTCACCCTAACAGCCAATCAGTATGCATTATATTGTCATTTAGCCTAATCTCCTGCTTTGGGGTTATGAGACATGATAAGAAAATCTGGACAACTTCCAAATTCCTTAAAAGCAGAATGTTTAGAAATGATAGTATTTGGAAATCTGGTTATTACAGGAAAAAGGTATAGGACTGTGTTAATATTTAAAATAGAAGCTGGGAATAATTTTGTACCTATTTTAAGAAAGAATGAATAATAATGAAGATATTCTTTTCCTTTAATAGTTCTACAAATTCAATATATATTTTTGACCAATGTATTTTGGTCCTAGTCCTTCCTCTAAACTTGCATGAGAAGAAAATAGAAGGAAGATCAGAAGAAATCATATATAAGCAGGAAAGTCAGACCATGACTTAAAGTTCATGATATGATACCCAGATATCAAGGTGATAAGTTTCATTTAATCAATTTCAATCAAACTTAGATGGACTAATATTGCATAAGAAATATTCAGATAGGCTTAGGAAACTTGGACATGCTCTAAGGGCTAATTACAAAATATAAAATTAGTTGAGAATCAGTATTACTCCAGAGCCTGGAAAGGTATTTGAGTAAAACTCCTTAGAAGAAGCTGCTTGAGTTTGGGAAGGCAGGCAAAAAATATCTGGAATTGGACTTCAGCTCAGTTTTCCTTCCCCTCATTCACCCCTGTACCTCTCTCCCCACATAATGAATGGAAAAGGTGCTTTGAAGAATTCAGAAGAATTTGAACTTTCAATCTTCCCATAGGTATTTTAGGATCATCCCCCAGGACAGCGGTCTCTGGAGCAGTTTTTATAGTGTCCAAGAACAGACTGAACACAGATTCTCTACAAAAACTGCATCAGACTGCACCTTCAGGGGAAATTCTTGAGGAGAAAAGGACTTATATCAACTAGGTGTTGAAGAGGAGAAAAAGATTTACATCAGCTAGATCAGCCTATATCAACATGCTTTCTAAGCTTGAGCCCATTTTCCCAAGTACTTTGCCAGAGATAGTGGCACAGACTGAGATGACTAGTATGGGGTGACAATCTTTTATAACAACTTTTCTTGCTATGACAGTTTAGTAAATACCGAGTTCTTAAAGTCACCTGTAGATGACTGACTAAATTGATTCTGACTTAATAATCTTGGAGAAAGGCCCATTTCTGGCATCTGGTTTTGCGTCAGCACGGGCGGAAGGGCCAGGCGGGCCAGGCTCCAGGGCCCCGGGCAGAGCTGCGGTGGCGACCTGAGGAGGAGGGTGGTGAGGGATCGCTGGGAAGCCTTCCCAGGGCCCTGAGCGAGGCCAGCGGGGCTTGCACCTGCGGGTGCTGCTGATGTGCTAGGCCGGAGGGGCCGGGCAGGAGGGGCAGAGTGGGAGCCGCCAGGTGCTGAGATGCCGGCGGAGAGCATCTGCCCTTCCAGCTCAGCATGCGTCCAGATGTTGCCAGCCACTGGCTGCAGCTACACAGTTCAGTGGTCCAGGGCAGTGAGAGCCACAAAACCATTGACTTCCCAGGGAATCCCAACCTTTGGCTTTACTATACTTCTCGGCCAGTGCTATTCATCATGTGCGCTGGGAATGAATTTTTCTACTGTCTGCTTTACTTGCTCAGTTTCTCAGAGGGACCCTCAGTGGGTTCAGTGGGTCTGTTCTGACTGGGACTCTGGATCTCCACTCCTGTCGCTCTTCTCAAGTCCTTCATCAGTGTCATCCACTTGGTCACCTGCACACACCATGGCTGCTCTGGATGCTGCTGACCGTGCCAACAAAGAATAGCCCTGTTGTCATTTCTGCTTCCGGCAAACTTCCAGCCCCAGTCCTCTCCACGATGCCCTGCCCTACTTTACCCCACGGTGCTGTTCTGCCCTTCCCCCGACGAGGTCAGTCTTGTATATAGCATAAGGCTCAACCTCCACAGCACTGTGATGCCCCCTTCACCTCCATCCTCCACTTCCAATGCTGTCAGAACCTCTTCAAGGATGTAACCGTCTTTGTCCCGTGAGGTCATTTCCCTATGATGAGGGTAGCACCTGGACATCTGATGGGAGCAATAATGGAAATCCCAGCTTCAGGAGATGAAGCCATAGCCTCCATTACTTGGGGATGGACATAGCCCAAGGGTGGCTGAGCTCCCTGGAAGAAAGCTTGGAGATACAGGGGGTGTCCTTGTACAGGGCCAGGCTGGGGAGCTGTTGTTCCAGCCCCAGGAGGCAGTGTGACCCATGCAAGTTAGCATGGTAGTGCTGTGTTTGAGGGAGATAGATGGTGTGGGGGCTGCCTCTCCACTAGGAGCCAGACTCCTCTCCTCCTGGCTTGGAAATGTCTGGAATCAAAGGAGTCTTTGCCCTGGGGGCTTTTACTCAGGAGGGAAGGAGGCTGTCTGGATCCTTCCCTATTCTGCTGTGTCTCATGATGTGTAATCTGGCCTTGAGGCCCTGATGATAAAGGAGGAAACTTCACAATCTGAAAAAAAAAATAATCTTGGAGAAAAAAGCACATTGATTGGGGTAATGAGACAATAGTGCTCCATCCCCATCCGCTCAGAGGTATCTCTTGAACTCTGAGGGATGAAGTAGCTTATTAAGAGGGATCCAATTGTCACTGTGACTATGAGTTGAAATAAGTGCTTCAAAGTATACTGTACATAAAAAGAAAACTCTACCTAATAGAAATCCCCACAGTTTTATGTATAGTTCCCTTCCTCATTGCAGATGAAAATGCTAATTTCATTTACTGTTTGTTGAGTTCAGAATGAAAGCAAATTATATGGACAAAAACAAAAAGAAAATGGGATACATTTGTCAGATTATGGCAGGAAATCAAACTACTATCAGATTTGAAGAATTAGAAGATAGCTCAATTTTCTATCTAGTATAATCCCTAAATGAAAGGAATCTGCATTCTAACATACTTGACAATTGATCTTTCAGTGTCTATATGAAACCCTCCCAAGAAAGGGAACTCTCCACTTCTCCAGATAACTCATTTCACTTTTGAACGATTCTAAATGTTAGGAAACTTTCATGTTCCAAATCCCTAATAATATGAGAAATGTGAGTCAAAACTGTCCTAAAAAATAAAAATAAAAAAATAACTGTCCTAAAGTTCCATTTCACACCCTGCAAATCTGCAAAGATGACAAAATGTGGAAATAGTTAATGTTGGAGGAATTGTGGGAAGATAGGCACATTAGGTGAAGCAAAGCAACTTGTTTTGGAAACCAATTTACAAAGTGACTAGGACAGTCATACTTTTTGACCCAGAGATTCCATTAGTAGACTTATACATCTAGGAGGCCATTGATAAGAAAGTCCCTATATAAATCAAAATAAAGCAGGACTTTTTGAGATTGTAAAGAATTAGAAACAAAGTAGATTCCCTGTAATTAATGAATAAGTAAAGTTAATAGTTAATCTGATACATGAATGTAAAGCAGTAGTGCTGTACTATAAAAAATAACCTATGTGGCAAACACAGAGATGCATGGAAATATCTACATACATAAAATGATGCAAAGAGAAGTGGGCAGGATCAAGAAAACAATAAACACAATCACAACAAGGTAAATGGAAATAGCAAGCACACACACACAAAATCAAAAGTGAAAGGTATGAAATTTTTCTGCATCTGATATAAGTATATGATTTTAAAAACTTTTATTAATGATCTAATCAATTATGTTGATAACTTTCTCATGTTAAACATCCCTGAATTCCTGGTATAAATCCCACTTGTTGGGGGCGGCTAGGTGGTATAGTGGATAAAGCACCGGCCTTGGAGTCAGGAGTATCTGGGTTCAAATCTGGCCTCAGACACTTAATAATTACCTAGCTGTGTGGCCTTGGGCAAGCCACTTAACCCCACTGCCTTGCAAAAAAAAAAAAAACCCTAAAAAAAACATTTAAAATCTCTTCCAGATTCATATCTCCAGTCCCTTCAGGCTCTTCATTATCCTGTCCAGATTCTCCTCTGAACATGTTTCAGTTTATCATTTTTTTTTTCTTAAACTATGCCATTTAAAATTGAATAGAAACTTCTGGCCAAAATGGAGGAGAGAAGACAGGCACTGTGATAAGTGCTTCTTTCCCCCTCAAAAACAACATGAGAGAAACCTCTTAACAGAAATTTGATCAACAAAACCCAGAAAGAGAAGCTAGGAGGGGGTGGCTAGGTGGCTAGGTGGCACAGTGGACAGAGCACCGGCCCTGGAGTCAGGAGGACCTGAGTTCAAATCTGGCCTCAGACACTTACCTAGCTATGTGGCCTTGGGCAAGCCACTTAACTTGCCTTGCAAAAAAAAAAAAAGAGAGAAGCTAAGATAAGAACACCTACCAAGAAGGTCTGTCTCAGGGGACCATGGGTGAACCGAGAGACAAGAACAGAGGATCAGTGAGGGGACAGCAGCTGGGGGAAGCCAGAGGGCCAGCCTCAGTCATAGAGACTTCTGTGAGTGTCGAGTCAGAGACCTTTGGTGGGGGAGGAGCTATGGGAGGGTGAGTTCCAGCACAGTCTCAAGAGCACACCTGGAGAACAACCAGCTGGGCAGGGACCTGAGCTCCATACTTTCAGCAGAGCCCTTTCCCAGAACAAACAATAAGTAACCCCACCCCTACCCCCTACCCCCTCAGGACAACAGAGTTCACTAAATGGAAAGAGATTAGCTCCCTTCCCCAGGGCCCAGCCCAGTGTTCAGGGTCAACTCAGACCCTGCTGCTGAGGACTGCAAACACTCCAGAGAAACCAACCAGTGGCCCCCTACTGACTAGCCCTTAGAATAACTAAGCCAAGTGAACAAAAGGCTCTAGGATCTTCAAAAGCAAACTTCTAAGAGCCAGCTCCCCCATCCCCAACACAAGATTCTAGAAAGATGAAAAAAGGCCAGAGTTAAGGGGGGCCCATGGAGAAATACTTAGAAGAGACAGATTCTAACCCAGAGAGATCTAGCACTGCTGAGGAGAATATGAATTGGTCTCCAGCCCAGAAAGACTTCATTGAAGAAATCAGGAAGGAGTTTAAAAATCAATTGGAAAAATTGGGAAAAGAAACTCAAGAGAAAATTAACATGTTGCAAGAGAAAATTAACATCTCACAACAAGGAAACAAATCCTTGGAAAATACAATTGAACAAATACAAAATGAGACTAACTCAGATCTTCAATTGGGCAAATGCAAAAAGAAAATGATTCTCTCAAAACTACATTTGGGCAAATAGAAAACTCCTTCAAAAATAGAATTGAGCAACTGAAAAAGGAGTTGTAAAAGATAAATGAAGAAAAATCTTCTTCACTAAAAATAAGAATGAAATTGGCGGAAACTAATGACTTCATGAGATAACAAGATTGTGTTAAAAAAAACCCAAAAGACTGAAAAAATAGAAGAAAAAGTAAAATATGTCATCAGCAAAACCACTGACCTCAAGAATCAATTGAGAAGACACAACCTAAGAATTATTGGTCTCCCTTAAAACATTGAAGAGAAAAAAAAGCATGGACTTACTATTACAGGATTTAGTGATAGAAAACTGCCCTGATATCATGGAACCAGAAGGCAAAATAGATATTGAAAGAATGCATTGATCTCCCCTTCAGAAAGAGATCCTAAAATGAAAACACCAAGGAATATTGTGGCCGAATTACAGAACTATCAGATAAAAGGAAAAATCCTTCAAACACCCAGAAAGAAAAAATTTAAATACCAAGGAGCCACAGTAAGGATTATGCAGGACCTGACCCAAGCAACATTAAGGGATCGAAGGGCCTGGTATGAGATATTCTGAAGAGCAAGGGAGCTTGGAATGCAGCCAAGAATCCACTACCTGGCAAAGCTAAGTCTTCTCTTCCTGGGGAAAAGATGGACATTTAATGAAATGGGAGACTTCCAAGATTTCATGATGAAAAGACCAGAGCTAAATAGAAAATTTGGACATCAAACAGGAGGCTCAAGATACACATGAAAAGGTTAAAAAAAACTGCTATTCAATAAGATGAAACTGGCTATATACCCACTTGTGAGAGTCTTATAACTCTTGAGAATTATAACTCTACTAGAGAGAATATACATAGCCAGAAGTAATAGACACTCAAAGATTTTCTGTGACTCAGATAGAATGATTTAAAAACAATATCTCCTTAAAAAGGGGGACAGTAAGGAGAAGGGAGGATGGAGGGAGACTGAATGGGGTAAATCTCATTACATCAAGAGGTATAAAACACCTATTGTAATTGAGCAGAAGAAGGGAAGAGGTGAGAACCACCTGAATCTTCATCTCATCAGACTTGGCTTAAAGTTAACTTAGACACACTTAGTTAAGTTAAGAAACTTATCTTACTTTTCATACATTAAAAGGGGAAAAGGGGAGGGGGGACAGGGAGGGGGAGAAAAGGGGGAACTAACAGAAGGAAGGAAAGAAGGGGAAAAGGGAAAGGGGAAAGAAAGGGGAGGGGGATTGATATAAGAGGGCAAACACACTGAAGGTGGTGGTATTTAGAAACAAAACACTGGGGAATATGGATAAGGGGGGGGAAGGGAAAAATACAAACAGAAAGAAGAAAGCATGAAGAGCAATAAAGAGTTAGTAATTATAACTTTGAATGTCAATGGGATAAACTCTCCCTTAAAACATAAGTGAGGGGGAGTGGCTAGGTGGCACAGTGTATAGAGCACTGACCTTGGAGTCAGGAGTACCTGAGTTCAAATCCAGCCTCAGACACTTAATAATTACCTAGCTGCTTGGCCTCGGGCAAGCCACTTAACCCCATTGCCTTGCAAAAACTAAGGAAAAAAAACCATAAGCAAGGGGTAGCTAGGTGAAGCAGTAGATAGAGCACCGGCCCTCGAGTCAGGAGTATCTGAGTTCCAATCCTGTCTCAGACAATTAATAATTACCTAGCTGTGTGGCCTTGGGCCTAAAAAAAAATAAGCCAATAGCAGAGTAGATTAAAAACCAGAATCCTACAAGACGCAATTTACAAGAAACTCATTTGAAGTAAAGAGATACACATAGAGTAAAGGTAAAAGGTTGGAGGAAAATATATTTTGCTTCAGCTGAAGTGAAAAAAGCAGGGATAGCATTCCCTATCTCAGACAAAGCAGTTGCAAAAATAGATAGCTTTAAAAGAGATAAGGAAGGAAACTATATCCTCCTAAAAGGTACCATAGACAATAAAGTAATTTCAGTGCTAAATATGTATGCACCCAATTCTACAGCCTCCAGATTCTTAGAAAAGTTGCAAAAGCTACAGGAAGACATAGACAGCAAAACTCTACTAGGGGGAGACCTCAACCTCCTGCTCTCAGATTTAGATAAATTTAATCATAAAATAAACAAGAAGGAAGTTAAGGAAGTAAAAAGATAGTTAGAAAACCTAAATATGATAGACCTATGGAGGAAATTGAATGGGGATAGAAAATAATATATGTTTATTTTTCTGCAGTACATGGTACTTACATAAAAATTGACCATGTACTAGGACATAAAAACCTAATGATCAATTGCAGAAAGACAGAAATAGTGAATACATCTTTCTTAGATCATAATGCAATAAAAATCACATGCAATACTGGGCCAGGGAGATACAGACCTAGAACTAATTGGAAACTAAGTAACCTCATTTCAAAGAATGAGTGGATAAAGCAACAAATTATAGAAATAATTAATTATTTCATCCTAGATAATGACAATAATGAAACAACATACCAAAACACATGGGATACACTCAAGGTGGCTGTCAGAGGATATATTATATCTTTACATGCTTACATGCATAAATTAGAGAAAGAAGAAAACAATGAACTAAATATGCAACTAAAAGAATTAGAGAAAGAACAAATTAAAAACCCCCAATTAAATACCAAATTAGAAGTTCTAAAAATTAGAGAAATTAATAAAATTGAAAGCAAGAAAACTATTGAACTAATAAATAAAACCAAAAGCTAGTTTTATGAAAAAAATAAAATTGATAAACATCTAGTCAATTTGATTAAAAAAGAGAAAGAAGAAAACCAAATTGCTAGTATTATAAATGAAAAAGGTGAACTCACCCCCAATGAGAAGGAAATTAAACTAATAATTCAGAATTATTTTGGCAAATTCTATGACAATAAATTTGACAATCTAAGTGAAATGGAAGAATATTTACAAAAATATAAATTGCCCAGATTAAATGAAGAGGAAATTAAAAACCTAAATAACCCTATCTCAGAAAAAAGAAATTCAACAAGCCATTATTGAACTCCCTAATTAAAAATTTCCAGGGCCAGATGGATTCACAAGTGAATTTTATCAAATATTTAAGGAACAATTGGTTCCAATTTTATATAAACTCTTTGGGGAAAATAGGTGAAGACAGAACTCTGCCTAACTCTTTCTATGACCATATGATGCTGATACCAAAACCAGGAAGATTTAAAACAGAGAAAGAAAATTATAGACCTATCTCCCTGATGAATACAGATGCAAAAATCTTAAAATCTTAGCAAAACAATTACAACAAGTTATCACTAGGATAATACATTATGATCAAGTAGCATTTATCCCAGGAATGCAAGGTTGGTTCAATATTAGGAAAACTGTTAGTATAATTAATTATAACACTAACATACCTATCAGAAATCATATGATTATATCAATAGATGCTGAAAAAGCTTCTGACAAAATACAGTACCCATTCCTACTAAAAACGCTAGAGACTGTGAGCATAAATGGTTTGTTCCTTAGAATAATAAGCAGTATCTATCTGAAACCATCAACAAGCATTATATGCAACGGGAATAGGCTTGAGGCATTCCCAATAAGATTGGGGTGAAACAAGGATGCCCATTTACACCACTATTATTCAATATCATATTAGAAATGTTAGCTTCAGCAATAAGAGAAGAAAAAGAAATTGAAGGAATTAGAATTGGGAAGGAGATGACAAAACTTTCACTCTTTGCAGATGACATGATGGTATACCTAGAGAATCTCAAAAAGTCATCTAAAAAACTACTAGAAATAATTAGCAACTTTAGCAAAGTAACAGGATATAAAATACACCCTCAAAAATACTCAACATTTCTATATATGACTAGCAAGATGCAGGAGAAAGAGCTAGAGAGAGAAATCTCATTCAAAGTAACCTCAGACAAAATAAAATACCTGCCAAGGCAGACTCAAAAACTTTTTGAAAGCAATACACTTCTCACACAAATAAAATCAGATTTAAATACCTGGGCAAACAACAACTGCTCATGGATAGGTCAAGCTAATATAATAAAAATGACAGTTCTAAACTTATTAAACTACTTTAATTAAATTTAATTAAATTACTACTCTAAATTAAACTACTTATTTAGTGCCCTACCAATCAAAATTCTAAAAACTACTTTAATGAGGTAGAAAAATTGCAACTAAATTTATAAGGAGAAATAAAAAGCTAAGAATTTCCAGGGATTTAATGAAAAAAAAAAGTGCTAATGAAGATGGCCTAGCCATACCAGATCTAAAAATGTATTATAAAGCATCAGTCATCAAAACTGTCTGGTATTGGCTAAGAAACAAAATGGTGGACCAGTGGAATAGACTAGGTGCAATAGCAGGAAATGATTATAGTAATCTGCTGTTTGATAAACCCAAAGAATCCAGCTATTGGGATAAAAACTCTCTCTTTGATAAAAACTGATGGGAAAATTGGAAGATAGTATAGAAGAAACTTAGATTAGACCAACACCTCACACCCTACACCAAGATAAGATCAAAATGGATACAGGATTTAGACAGAAAAACAATATTATAAGCAAACTAGAAGATCAAAGAGTAGTTTGCCTATCAGATCTATGGAAAGGGAAGCAGTTTATGACCAAGGAAGAGATGGAGAACATCATTAAAAACAAATTAGATAATTTTGATTACATTAAATTAAAAAGCTTTTACACAGACAAAATCACTGTAACCAAGATCAAAAGAAATGTAGTAAATTGGGAAACAATTTTTGCAACTAGTATTTCTGACAAAGGACTCATTTCTAAAATATACAGAGAACTGAGTCAAATTTTCAAAAAAAAACAAGTCATTCCCCAATTGACAAATGGTCAAAGGATATGCAAGGTCAATTTACAGATGAGGAAATCAAAGCAATCCATAGTCATATGAAAAATTGCTCCAAATCATTACTTATTGGAGAAATGCCAATTAAAACATCTCTGAGATTACCACCTCACACCTCTCAGACTGGCCAATATGACCAGAAAGGAAAAGGATCAATGTTGGAAGGGATGTGGGAAATCTGGGACACTATTACATTGTTGGTGGAGCTGTGAACTCATCCAACTTTTCTGGAGAGCAATTTGGAATTATGCCCGAAGGGCAACAAAAACGTGCATACCCTTTGATCCAGCAATACCACTACTGGGTCTATACCCTGAAAAGATTATGAAAAAAGTTAAAAATATCACTTGTACAAAAATATTCATAGCAGTCCTGTTTGTGGTGGCAAAGAATTGGAAATTAAGTGCATGTCCTTTAACTGGGGAATGGCTTAGCAAACTGTGATATATATATATATATGTATATGTCATGGAACACTATTGTTCTATTAGAAACCAGGAGGGTTGGGAATTCAGGGAAGCCTGGAGGGATTTGCATGAACTGATGCTGAGCAAGATGAGCAGAACTAGGAAAACATTGTACACCCTAATAGCAACATGAGGGTGATGATCAACCTTGATGGACTTGCTCATTCCATGAGTGCAACAACCAGGGACAATTTTGGGCTATCAGCAATGGAGAATACCATCTGTATCCAGAGAAAGAATTATGGACTTTGAACAAAGACCAAAGACTATTACCTTCAAATTAAAAAAAAAAAAGTTATCTTATTATGTAATTTTGCTATCTCTTACACTTTACTTTTCTTCCTTAAGGATATGATTTCTCTCTCATTACATTCAACTGAGATCAATGTACACCATGGAAACAATGTAAAGACTAACAGACTGCCTTCTGTGGGGGGTGAGGGAAGGGAAGCAAGAATAGGGGAAAAATTGTAAAACTCAATGTAAATAAAATCTAAAAAAATTAAATTAAATTAAATAGAATGCTCTAATTAAATTTTTAATATTGGAATGATTTCTAGGCCATTAAGCAATCTGACTTTAAAGATTATCTCATCCACTTCTCCTTACCTCTCTACTTATGAGTTTAGACATGGAAAATCTTAATACCAGGGAAGGTGAATAATTTCATATTAATAATGACCAGATTTGTTAAAAATAATGAGATCAAGATAATGTGAACTTCTAGAAGAGTGAAGCAATTTCATCATTATAATTACTTAAGGAATACAAACTCATGTTGGTGCTTTGCCTAAGGCTTGGAATATTTATATAATTTCTGTACTATACTTATCTTTCAGAACTCAGTCTTTGGATTCACTCAGTTAATTGTACAGTTTTGTCAGACTGAGGGGATAAACTAGGAAAGTTTTCTAATATAAAAATTTCAAACTACCAGGTTACTTGAGCAACAGGATGGCTGACTAGACATTTTCTCCAATCCTCACAACCTCTCATATCTCTCACAAACAGAAATTATATACTGAGATAAAGCCACTCCCTCTTTCCAAAGTTGAAAAAAACCAGAATCCAAAAGAAGGTTAAAAAAAAAGGCCCAAACCAGGCACTGGTTCTCACTTAGCATCCCTCCCTATCTTCTTTACAAACAGATTGCATTAGGAGACCCAAGGGTACAAAACAGGCTTACATTAAAACTCACTGGCAGCTAGATAGAGTAGTGGATAGAATACCAGCTATGGAGTCAGAAGGATCTGAGTTCCTGGCCTCAGACACTTAATAATTACCCAGCTGGTAATTATTAAGTTGACCTTGGTAATTAAGTGACCTTGGTAAGTCACTTAACCCATTGTCTTGTAAAAAACGAAAACAAAAGAAAATTAAAACACCCCTATACTTAGTTTCCCAGTGCCATAGACACCTTGGGCTTCAAACATTAGCTTGGTTATAACCCTTCAGGAATAAAAACCTGCTAGAGACTCCAATCTAGAACTATTATTGCTGCAAAACTCTTAACTGCTAGTACCAGAGTAAGACAAGTTTTGATGGTGTCAGGGAACGCAGTCTCTGAACTTTCAGTACCAGGCCATAGAGCTAAGGGATAAAGAGAATGAGGCAGGCCACCAGAAGAAGACATTTTTTATGTGGGGATCTGTGCAGTATGTCACCAGTCCTGGGGGGAAAAGCACAACATCTAGTTGGGACCAGTTTTGACCACAGGCTAGTGACTCTTGAATTGCCCAATGAGGAAGGATTCTGAGATAGTTTGAGACCTAGCCCCCAAGGAAACTACAGAGGGAAGAGTCAAAATGTGAGTGATAGAAAACAAGGAGTAGGGAAAAGACTGTAAATACCAAAGATTTCAAGAAGGAAAAAAATCTCAAGGACCTTATCAACAAACTGATAAATAAACAGGAAAAATAGTAAGAGAAAGGATCTGGATTTAGTAGTTCAGTCATCTGTGAATAAATACTCTTAAAAGAAGGAAGATGATCCAACCCTTGACAGAGGATCCTGTGGAATTTGAAGAGAGTATGAAACAAAAATAAACTGTTCCTGTATAGTTGAAAAGAGAAATGAGAATCGTGAGAGCAGAATTTATTGCCTGCAGAGCAAAAATAATAGATTGGCAAAAATCTGAATCTCCAATAGCAAGACACACCAAAAAAAAAAAAAAAAGTGGAAGCAATGGAATGGGAATGCAAATCTACAAAAGTTAAGGAGAGACTCAAAGAAGAGAAGCAAAAGAAATAATATTAAAAGAAAATATTATTTTCTTTTGTACTTCCTTTTTCTTTTTGTACTTGTTCAGTATGCAAGTACACATAATGAATTTGAAGACAGAATATCTAAGAGGAGCATAGATGTTCCAGAAGAACATGACAGGGCAAAGAACCTTAGCAACATAATGAAGAAACTAATAGAAGAGATATGCTCAGAATTTCTGCACATGGAAAATGAAATTCCAATGGAAAGAATTCACAAATCAGATGCAGAAGAAGAAAACTACAAGCTCTAAGACATATAGTGGTTCAATTTAACAATGTAAGTCAGAAATAACAACTTCTGCAAGCCATTAGGAGAAAACCTTCAAATACAAAGGAAAGGACATTCAAATAATGCAAGACTACTTTGTACCCACTAGAAAAAGAAGAAAGAATGGTACAATGTCCTCTGAAAATCATTGAAACTCAATGCAGTCCAGAGTAATCAGCCATGCCTATCTGAGACCAATCATGCATTCGATAATAAAGAAGAGTTTGTAACATTTTTAGAAAGGAAACCAGAACTAAATAGATTATTTGCTTCTTGAATACCCCAAACAACAGAAATGCAGGAGTCAATAAAGGCAAAAAGTAATAGCAACAGAATGGTAAGAAAAAGACACTTCTTTCTAAATGTAATCAGGAGTTCACTTTTTAAAGTTATCTCCTCTCTAATGGAGATAGGGGTGAAGGCAGAAATCTGTTAGAGGTAATAATGAAGAGGCAGACAGGGGCATTTTGGACAAAACATTGTCTCCAAGTGAATATTTCTTTTTTAGGACTACATTATACCATGGGATGGTACATAAAAGGGGGAGATGGGAGCAGGATAATAAAGAGAAGTGAGTGATGTGTCAAGGTCAAGTCAAGGACTAACAATATGGGGAAGGTGACTTCCATGATCTCAAAAAAGAAGAGCTTATGAGGGAGTGAGTGAGGAAGAGGAGGAAGAAGAGGAAAAGATTGCAAAGGGGAGATGGGGAAATAAAGGAGATGGAAGAATGGCTCCTATGAGTAAAGGGAAATGAAGATCTTATACTAAAGGAAACCTGGGAGATTTGGTGCCTGAAAAGTCTTGATAAGGAGGGAGGAAGTGGAGGAGGAGAAGAGCACAGATATACAGTTAATTCCAAGCATATGCAGAAAAAACAAGTCAACAAGAAAGATTATAGGTCACTAGTGGAATGTAGTGGGAGAGGGACCCTACCATGAGAAACAAGTAACAACTCTCTAACAACTGCAATAATTGGCATTGTTCCCAAAATGAGATACAATGGGAAAAAGAGGAATCTGTGGGGTAAACTCAACAAGTCAGTGGCATAAAGCACCTACAGAGAAAAACCTAGACTGGATACCTTCAAGTATCATGAAGAATACAGAGAAAAGAGAAGGAAAACAAATAACCATGGGGGTTTTGAATCAGAGAATGAAGTTGTAGTGTAGACAAAGATGAATAAAGAAGGAAGAGAAATCATTTTTTGTAAAGGGGAACAAAAAATGAAATTTAAAACTAATAAATATGACTAGCTAAAGGAGAATAACATGAAGAAGGGGAAATCTCTGACAGAAAAGGGAGAGGGTGTGGAAAACTGGCACTCTAATGCATTGTTGGTGTAGTTGTGATCCAACCATTTTTGGAGAGCAATTTGAAGCTATGCCCAATTTGAAGCTATGTGCAAACCATTTGCTCTAGCTTTACAAATAATAGGTCTGTGCCCTCAAGAGATCATAAAAAAGGGAAAGAACTCACATGTACAAAAATATTTACAGCAGTTCTTTTTGTGGTGGTAAAATATTGGAAATTGAGGAAATGCCCATATTGAGGAATAACTGAACAAATTGTGGCATATGAATGCGATGGTGTACTATTTTTCTAAAAGCTATCAAGAGCAGCTTGACTTCTGAAAAACCTGGAAAGACTTGCATGAACTGATGATGAATGAAATGAGCAGAACCAGGAGAACTTTTACACATTAACAGCAATATTGTGTGATGATCAATTGTGATGGACTTAGCTCTCTCAGTAGTTCTTTGATCAAGCACAGTTCCAAAAGATTTGCCATGGAAAATGCCATTCACATTCAGAGAAAAAGTTGTGGAATAAGAATGCATCAAAGCATACTATTTTCCCTTTTAAAAACTTTTTGAAAGCTTTTTTCTCTCTCATGTTTTTCCCCTTTAGTTTTGAATCTTCTTTCACAGCATGATTAATATGGAAATGTGTGCAACATGATTGCACATGTATAACTCATATTAGATTGTTTACTATCTTAGGACAGGGGGAGGGTAGGATGGGAGGGAGAAAACTTTACATAAATGAATGTTGAAAGTATTTTTCATATAATTGGAAAAATAAAAATAAGGAGAATCTATTTGACTAAGGAAAAAAGAGTAGGTGGGGGAAAGAAATATATGATCAGATAAGTGCGGGAGAGAGGGAATAATAAACAAAAACTGAAAGGGAAATGAGTAACAAACCAGAAGAGGAAAGCATGTGGGGGGAAAGATTCTGTGGAAAAGAGTCATCTTAACAAAAGATTAAAATAAAGTAACTTGAAGGGTCAGATGTGACTGAATAACTGAAAAACAAAAGCTGAAGGAATATACTGTGCTTACAGCATAAGAAAGAAAATAATAATGTTAAAAATCAGAAAGAGATGGAGGAAAATTATAAATCAAACTCATAATCTCAAATGTGAATGGATTAAACATTTCAAAAAAATTTTTAAAAAGTGACAGATGGGGTAAGAAAAACAAAATACTAGGGGGAAGCTGGATGGTGCAGTGGTCATTCGTCCTGGAGTCAGTTGAACCTGAGTTCAAATCTGACCTCAGACACTTAATTACCTAGCTGTGTGACCTTGGGCAAGTCACTTAACCCCATTGCTTTGCAAAAAAAAATCAAAATGCTACAACCTGTTTTTTTTTGTTTTGCAAATAACCCTAATGTAGTCTTATTATATAGTATATTCCAAATGTCTTAGGATAGCTCTATGCCATATATATAACTAAAACTTAATCATTTTTAGGCTTTTATCATTTATAGCTTAAAATGGCACTAAGATTTTTGGGACATTTGGTCTGTATTGCTTCACTTCACACTTTATACTTCAACCATAACAGCCTTCTTGCTATTTCTCATACACCACTGTGTATGATAGCTTTATGCTATTTATATGACTAAAGCCTAAATCATATTTTAAGCTTTAATCATTTATAGCTTAAAATGACACTAAGACTTTTGGAATATTCGGTCTACATTGCTTCACTTTGCACTTTATAATTCAACCATAACTACCTTCTTGCTGTTTCTCATACATCATTGTGTCTGTCCCCCAATGACTGAAATGAACACCCTTCTCACCTCTGCTTCTTAGAATATTCAAGTCTTCCTTCAAAACTCAACCCAAGTGTTTTCATTTACTTGTTTCCTCAACTTTCCCAAAGACTAGTGCCTTCCCTTTCAAAATTAACTTGTGTGTATTTTGAATATATGACACTTATTAGCTATATTACCATAGACAAGTTACTTAACCCTGTGTATTTCAGTTTCCTTGTCTGTAAAATGAGCTGGAGAAGGAATTGGCAAATTACTCCAAGATCTTTGCCAAGAAACTCCAAATGGGGTCATAAAGAGTTGGACATCACTGAAAAACAATTCAACAACAATTTATAAGTACATATTGTCTTCCCTATTACAAAAAAAAATCACTACTTGAGAGTAGAAAACTTTTTTTTCAATAGATAGGGCAGTTTATTTTTTAAAATTATATTTATTAACATTAAATTTTTCTTAGGTATTTGCAAGGCAATGGGATTAAGTGACTTGTTCAGAGTCACACAACTAGGTTAATTATTAAGTGTCTGAGGCTGGATTTGAACTCAGGTCCTCCTCACTCCAGGGCCAGTGCTCTATCCACTACATCACCTCAATGCCCTTTAACATTCATTTTTAAAACATTTTGAGTTCCAATTTTTCTTTCTCCCTCTCATCCCTCCCTCACTCTTTGAAAAGGCAAGCATCATATCAAATTTTACATATTTAGAAGGGGCACTCACTGAGTTTTGCCCTTTACAATAAAAAAAAAGATTAAATAATGTTCAGTGTTTGTCCTAATAAGGGAAAAATATTAATCTCCAGAGTTTGACCTCAAGAAAGAACAGAACAGAATTGGTTAACATACACAATTATTGATATTTCTCTAAGCTGAGTGTAGAGAGTCAAACATCCAAAATGGAGTACTGAACTGGGGGTTTCATAGTTTTGACTATCAGAAGGTAGGATCTGAAAGACCACCTCCAGCTTGCCCAATCAAAGGGTGCAACCCCCAACTCAGGATGGGATGAAGAAAATTCAGATGGGACTGGGGAAGTTGGATATCACACATTCCATTAAAAGGAATGACCTATCAGTTCTGTCATTAAAAAGAATGCCCTATCAGTTCCGTCCTGTTAGATTCTCAAATGTGATTCTCCCTTTCAGGATATCATCGCATCTAGTGACCTTTGAAATCATGGGACTAGTTATTGGAAGTCAACAACCTTAAATCATGCAAAATGTATTTCCATATTAACTGAGTACAATAATTGTTTCAATCTTGTTTCTATAGCCTCATTTTCTAGGACATAGAATTGACATAAACTTCAACCTCAGACACTTACTACCTGTGTGACCTATTTAACTTTTCCAGCAAAGACCTTCAAAGAGCTGGTGGTGACCAAATAATAACCGAGAAATCCCAAGAGGAGCTTTAATTCAGCCCTAGATTTCTCAAAAACATAGCCTGGAGAAGGCTGCTGGACTGGGAAAGGGATCACTATAGAAAAACTAACTTAAGCTTCCTAGCTAGCTAGCTAGAAGTCTGCCATTATACCAAAGCCATTTCAAGTCTGGAGCTAGATGCTCCTAATATTTCTTTAAAGCTCATTGATCTAATTCTCACCTCTATTAACTGGTTGATCTTCAAGAGGTATAACAATTCTTACACCTGGGATTCTAAATGCTTCACCAGATCACAAGCCCCTAAGAATATGCTTCTCTTTAACATTAATAAATAGTTGTCTCAGTTCTTTAGCAAAAGCATTTACTCAAAAGACATAGAAAAGACATATATATTTAAGGGATTCATTGTCTTATAGTGCTGCATATTCCTTTGGAGAATGGAGTCTCCATTATCCAAAACCAAGGCAAGGATGCCATCTTGAAATCGATGTGCAATGATGGTGAACTTCTTTAGGCAACCAAATTTTGACAATATTTTCCATAAACTCTCATTTTATTAATCCATTATACTTATTTCTCCATTTCTTTTTAGTTTATTTTTATCTTTACTCTCCCTTCCCATTATTTGTCATATAGGACAGCACTCTGGGAGGGTAGTAAAAAGTGATATTAAAGGAAATTTTGATGATGTGAAAAATAAAGCATATCAAAAATTTTTTTTAAGTTTTTCTTGATATCTAGATTAAATTTGCATCTTTGAAACTTCAACTCATTTCTCCTAGTTTTGTTCTCTGGGGCTAAATGGAAAAATTCTAATCTCTTTTCCACCTGTGAATCTGTTTAACATTTAAAGTCTCACTCTCTTCTTCTTAGTGCCATTTTGTCAACTTCCATTGCACCATGAGAGCCAAGTGGAGGAAGAAGTGAATGCGTAGGCTGAAACGCAAAAGGAGAAAGATGAGGCAGAGGTCCAAGTAACCAGATGCTACTGGCCACAGGAGCAGAGATGGAACGCCCCTTGATGACATTCTTGGGAAGGCAGAATCCTTCAGGAGACAGACATCATCCGCACTACTAAAGACTCTACAAGCTCTGCCATCTGATAAAGGACTCTATTTGACACACCTCCCTGGCAAAAAAGGACATACCATCTTTTAATGTAGATCCCGCCTCCCTGCCTTGTGATTGTGCACTATAGGACTCTTGTCATTCCAGACTGGTTGTTTTCCCTGTGGCTAAGTGTAGCACATCTGTATAATAAATCCTCAAAACTTTGAAAAAAATAAATTTAAAGTCTCTTCTCTTCCAGATGCACTTTCCTAATCCCTTCAGGCTCTTCATTATCCTATCCAGAATCTTCTCTGAACATGTTCCAGTTTATCAATTGTCTTCTCAAATTATGCCAAATAATAGAATACTGTAGATGAAATTTTTAATAATAGAATGATTTCTAGGCCACCAGACATAATATGACTTTAAAGATTATCTAGTCTATCTTCCCTTTCCTCACCACTTAAGAGTTTAGACATGGAAAAACTCAATCCTAAAGAAGAGGAATACTTTCATATTAATAATGCCCAAATTTGTTACAAATACTTAAACAATTTCATCATAACACAATTACTTAAGGGACACAACTCATGTTGACCTAAGGTTTGGAATATTTATATAACTTCTGTATTACACTTATCTTTCACACCTCAATCTTGGGATTCACTCAATTAATTGTTCAATTTTGTCAAACTGAGAAGATAAATTAGGAAAGTTTTCTAAAATAAAAATTTCAAACTTCCAGGTTACTTGAGCAACAGGATGACTGACTGGACATTTTCTCCAATCCTCACAACCTCTCATACCTCTCACAAACAGAAATTATATGCTGAGAAAAAGTAACCCCCTCTTTCCAAAGTTGAGGAAACCCAGAATCCAAAAGAAGGTTAAGAAAAAAAGCCTAAACCAGGCCCTGATGCTCACTTAGCATCCTTCCCTATCTCCTTTCCAAATAACAGAGAGACTGCATTAGTAGACCCAGGTGCACAAAAAAGGTTTACATTAAAACTCACTGGATACCTAGGTGGTGGACCTGGAGTCAGAAAGACCTGAGTTCAAAGCCAACCTCAGACACTTAATAATGACCTGGCTGTGTGACCTTGGGCAAGTCACTTATCCCCATTGCCTTGGAAAAAAAATTAAAACTCACTCCTACACTTGGTTTCCCACTCTCCTCTTTTCTTTACAGTGGGTATGTGCTGGCTCTCTCCTGTTCTTATCTCACCTCCATAGCTGGACCTGTGGTCCCTAATTAGGAGACGTTCCTTCTTATCATACCATTGGATGCCAGCTCCTCACACTGTCCTGGAGGTGACAATTCCTGTGGCTAAGGCTACTTCCCAACAGGCTCACTTGACTATGGGGGTTTCAGGAAGCCAGTCTGGAGATGTTTCTAGGATCTTCTTTAGTCCAAGAAAGAACACTGTTCTGCAGCTATTTTTGTTTATTGTGTTCACTCTGCTTTCACTCTGAAGTATGACTCAGTGGAGGAAATCTAGAGAGTTTGGAATTTTCTGACCTACTCTGCTTTCTTCCCAGAATCCCTTTCTACTCTTCCTCCTCCTCCTCCTCCTTCTTCTCAGTCAATAAGTATTAAGTGTCTGATGTGTGCCAGAGCCTCACCTCAGATTGCGAAAGGTTGAGTCATACACCTGTTGCATACACTAACCAATGATAGGTGTTATGCTCACCCTTCACAATCAGAGATGAGGCTCAGCTCTGCCTCATCTGCAGCCCTCTCACTGAAGAATCCATGGCAATCACTACCTTCTTTTTTTTTTTTAGGTTTTTGCAAGGCAATGGGGTTAAGTGGCTTGTCCAAGGTCACACAGCTAGGTAATTATTAAGTCTAGGTAATTATTAAGTGTCTGAGGCCAGATTTCAACTCAGGTACTCCTGACTCCAAGGCCGGTGCTCTATCCACTGCGCCACCTAGCCTCCCTATCATTACCATCTTGACACTATCTTTTCTTTAGATTTTCATGATATTAGTTTCTCCTAGTTCTCCTCTTACTTGGTTGACCATTCCTTCTTAGTCTCCTTTGCTGGATCTTGATCTAGGTCATTAACTTCAAATAAAAATGGAGGTTGACAATCTGTATGTAAATATCCCTGCAGGATGCATATCAACTGAGTTTTAAAATATGATTATTATCTATGTCTTATGACATTTTAATTTATTTTATTAAATATTTTTCAATTATATTTTAACCTGGTTAAGGTTGCATTTGGAAATGCTGTACAAATAAAATCAGAAGAAAAATCGCTAGGGCAAAATCTTTATAACAAGCTTCTCTGATAAAGGTCTAGGATAATTTAGAGACTAAATGCATATATATACATGTATGGCGTGAGGGAGATAATTGATTAAGATACATAAGAAGAATCATTCTCCAGTAGATAAATGGTCAAAATTTATAAAGATACAGTTTTCAAAAGAAGACAAACTATCAATTTTGTAAACTATGTTTAAAAACTGTCCAAGTCATTTATAAGTGATACAAAAATTAAAGTAAACCTGATATGCCATCTCATAGCCATCATATTGACAAAGATGGCAAAAATGGAAAATAAAAATTGTTGGAAGGGATTAGTCCAACTATTCTGGAAAGCAGAAAAAAAAATTTTTTTTTAAATCACTAAACTTCATATACTTTAATCCAGCAATACCACTATTAGGAATATATTGACAGAGAGATAAAAGATATGTTAAAATACGTTATATGGTATGTATGTTAAAAGATATATTAAAAGATAATTATTGCAGCATTTTTTTGTAGCAGAGAGTTGAAGGAAGCATTAACTATGGGGCAACTAAGAGAAACAATGGATAGAGCACCTGACCTGATTTGAACTTCAAATCTAGCTGCAGACACTTTCCATCTCTACGACCCTCAGCAGTCTCAATTCTTTTCCCTAAATTTCCTCATCTGTAAAATAAGCTGGAGAAATAAATGACAAACCATTCTAGTATCTTTGCTAAGAAAACCCCAAATGAGGTCAAAGTCACACAACTGAAATGACTGAACCACAAAAGTATTGACTGTTCATGTCTAGGCATAAAAACTTATATCTATGAATTGCATGATCAACTGAAATAACTGTATCCTGTTCAAAATCCATTACTTGCCCAAGGCAAAATTGTTCAATAACCAATTCCATAAAAATTTGTGTATATTACCTTATACAAGAAGCCTTTCTTGATCCCTAATAATGCTTTTGACTTCTCTCTGTTAATTATCTCCAACTTATCCTGTTCATTTTTGTTCAATTATTTGTACATTGTTTTCTCCATTAGACTGTCAGTACCTCAAGAGTAGAAACTGTCTTTTAACTTTCTTTGTATCTCCAGTTCTTTAGCCTAATATCTGGTACACAGTAATTGTCTAATAAATGCTTGTTGACTGACCAACTACTATATGCACAAAGTCTCAGCACCATCTGGAAGCCAAATAATATATGACTCTTAGCTGGTCAATTAGTTTATTGATTAATTAATCAAATGACAGTTGGTATTGGAGGTAGATCTTAAAGATGAAGTAGTAGTGATTTCAGAACTATATTGAAGTAAACCTCAATCATTCTGCTTTCTACTGTTACATGAACAACAGAAGATCATATGATTAATTAATTAAAACACTTTTCTCCCCCAGAGTGTAGTATATTATTTCACCACCTGAGAGTCCTCTGACTATCCCAATATCCTATTCCCTGGTTCCTTTCTCTCTATAGTCCTTCCCCTCCTCTTGTGGCTACATTCCACTGCTATATCTCTTAATACAAGGTTTGAAAGATGTCTATATGTGTGATTTAAAAAAACAACAACTGAATCACTGATTTCATCCATTTAGGAAATCTTCTTTGTGAATTTTAATAAAGTTGTTTGGGAACAGTAAGAGGCTAAGCAATCAGCTTAAAGTTGCACAATATGCAGCTTAAAGTTGCACAATATGAGAATGAGGAAGGATTGAATATTGGTCTTCTTGACTCTCTATCCAACAAACTGTTTTCTTTCAGTGTGGATTTGGAATATATATGCCCCACCCCTAAGCCCCTAAATTGTCAAAAAACAGGAAATTCCTCAAATGTGTTCTCTGAATCTTCATTCTGTGGTTGGATTCCTTCCTTTTCATTCATGATCCCCTCATTCATGATTCTACATTTCACTCTTCCCCGCCCCCCATAGTGTGGAGCCAATGAATTTATTAGAACAAGTTCATCCTTCAGGATTCTGATTTACAGAATTATTCACTCTTGATAGCTATGAGATTTATTGAAACAATCTGATAGACTTCCATATAGTAATTTATTTCACTTAATAGACTCCTTTGTCTCATTTCTCCTCCCAAGCAGCAAAGCCTGGAATGAAAAAGATGAGGATTTGACAAGTTCTTAAAACTTGAAGGTTTCATAATTTTAGCAAAGTAGTAGGATATAAAATCCCACATAAATCATCAGTATATTTATATATCATCAACAAAAACCCTGCAATAAGAGATAGTAAAATATATCTCATTTAAAATAATTGTAGACAGTTGAAAATACCTAGGAATATGCCTGCCAAAACAGACCCAGGAACTACATGATCATAATTATAAAACATTCCTTATACAATGTCAGATTTAAATAACTGAAGAGGACTTCCGGCCAAGATGGCAGGGAGAAGACAGGCACAGTTCTAAAGTCTCCTGATCTTTCCCCATCTATCACATGAAACAAACCTCTTAACAGAAATCTGACCCACAAAACCCAGAAAAAAAATCCAGAAGAAAGAACATCTACCTCAGGATTTGTCTTCCACAGCCATGGGTGAGTCTGGGCAGGTGAGTCCCAGGGCAGAGGGGTGGATCAGCCCCCTGTCAGCTAGATTAGCAGCTGAATTGCAGCCAGGGAGCCTGAGGGCCCAAGAGATGGACCTGCTGGATCAGCAGTGGGGCTAGACAGCAGGGGCTTGAGTCAACTAGGGAGCAGAGGCACTGGTGTTGGTGCTGTCCCCCTGGAGCTTGCAAAGAGGCCTGGGGGGAGAGTTCCAGACCAGGAGAGCTGGGGGCACCATTCCTGGGCTCCTCTGGTCTGAGGAACTGCAGAGTCCCATTACAGCTCAGAAGTCTTCCCAGAGTAAACAAATGCAAACTACTTCTGCCTCAGGCCCAGGTGTGTGAGCAGAAGAACCAACCCAGCTGAGGAATGACCTCAGGCCAGGGTAAAGCCCACCACTGAATGAAGGCAAAAGAATTCAATAGCTCCTACCCCTCCCTTCAAGCAAAGGGAGAAGGCCTCAATCAAGGTCACAGACACTCCAGAGAAAGCAACCAACACCTCCTACGGGCCAGCCAGAGAAATTGCACTCAGTGAGTAAAGCCTTTAGCAATCCCAAGGCCCTGTGAACCAGCCCCTCCCCAACTCAAGGTCTTAGCAAAATGAAGAAGGGTCAGCGGAAAGGTGGATCCACAGAAAAATTCTTGGAAGGGAAAGACCCTAACTCAGAAAGACCTGGAACCTCTGAGGAGAATACGATATGGTCTTCAGTACAGAGACTTCCTTGAAGAAATAAGGAAGGAGTTTAAAAATCAACTGGAAAATTTGGGGAGACAATTAATACCTTGCAACAAGAAAACAAAACCATAGAAAGTACAATTGGAAAAATACAAAAAAGAGAATAAATCTCTCAGATCATCAATTGGACAATTACAAAATGAGAATAAATTTCTCACATCATCAATTGGACAAATACAAAATGAAAATAATTCTCTCAGATCCTCAATTGGGCAAATGCAAAAAGAAAATAATTCTCTCAAAACTTCAATTGGTCAAATGGAAAGCTCTTTCAAAAGTAGAATTGACCAATTAGAAAAGGAGTTGCAAAAGGTTAATGAAGAAAACTCCACCCCCAAAAAAGAATGGAGTCTACAAAATCTAATGACTCCATGAGACAGCAAGAGTCAGTTAAACAAAATCAAAAAATAGAAAAAATAGAAGAAAATTTAAAATCCCTCATCAACAAAACCACTGACCTCAAGAATAGATCGAGAAGGGGAAAACTGAATAGGACTTCCTGAAAACACTGAAGAGAAAAAAAACCTGGACCTAATATTACAGGATCTAATAATGGAAAACTGCCCTGATATCATGGAATCGGAGGGCAAAGTAGTTATTGAAAGAGTACATCGATCCCCACCAGAAAAAGATCCTAAAATGAAACACCAAGGAATGTTGTGGCCAAATTCCAGAACTATCAAATGAAAGAGAAAATCCTACAAGCAGCCAGAAAGAAACAATTTAAATATCAAGGAGCCACAGTAAGGATCACACAGGACCTGGCTGCATCAACATTAAGGGATCAAAGGGCCTGGAAAGAGATATTTCAAAGAGCAAGGGAGATTGGAATGTAGCCAAGAATCTACTTTCCCACAAAGCTGAGCCTTCTCTTCCAGGGAAAAAGATGGACATTTAACGAAATGGAAGAATTCCAAAAATTTCTGATGAAAAGACTAGAACTAAACAGAAAATCTGGACATCAAACAGGAGGTTCAAGGGACACATGAAAAGATAAAAAAAAGGGGGGGGGGGCGGTAAAAGGAAAAAAAATGCTATCCAGTAAGTTGAAACTGGCTATATCCCAGCATGGGGAAAAAGATTCTCACAAATCTTGAGAAATGTAACTCTAACAGAGGGAATATACCTAGCCAGAAATGAAGGACATTCATGACCTATCCATGAGACTGCTATCTAAAGAGATGTAACTGGCTTTAACCCCACTTGTGAGAAAGACTCTGATAACTCTCAGGAATTTTGACTCTATTCAATAGAATATACTGAACTAGAAGGGACAGACACTCAGAATTTTCTATGACTTAGATAGAATGATCTAAAAAACACTACCTCCTTAAAAAGGAAGGACAGGAAAGAGAAGGGAGGAGGGAGGGGATTGAATGGGGTAAATCTCATTACATTAAGAGGTAAACAAAAAACCTATGGTACTAGAGGGGAAGAAGGGAGCAGATGAGAAAGACCTGAATCTTCTTCTCATCAGACTTGGCTTAAAGTCAACCTACACATACTCAGTTAACTTATACAACATCTAACCTTTCAAGTATTAAAAGGGGAAAAGGGGAGGGGGGAAGGGGAAAGAAAGGGGAAGGTGTGATATAGGGGGGCAAACACACTGAAGGGGGTGATATTCAGAAACAAAATACTCGGGAATATGGATAAAGGGGGGGAAGGGGAAAATACAGAGGGATGATAGCACAGAGGCAATAAAGAATTAGTAATCATAACTTTGAATGTGAATGGGATGAACTCTCCTTTAAAACGTAAGCAAATGGCAGAGTGGATTAAAAAACAGAATCCTACAATATGCTGCTTACAAGAAACTCATTTGAAGCATAGAGATATATATAGAGTAAAGGTAAAAGGTTGGAGCAAAATATATTTTGCTTCAGGTGAAGTAAAAAAAGCAGGGGTAGCAATCCTTATCTCAGACAAAGCAGCAGCAAAAATAGATAGCATTAAAAGAGGTAAGGAAGGAAACTTTATCCTCCTAAAAGTTACCATAAACAATAAAGTCATTTCAATACTAAATATATATATGCACCCAGTGGGACAGCACCCAAATTCTTAGAGGAGAAGCTGAAAGAACTACAGGAAGACATAGACAGCAAAACTCTACTAGTGGGAGACCTCAACATCCCACTCTCAGATCTAGATAAATTGAATCATAAAATAAACAAGAAAGAAGTTAAGGGGGGTAAATGGATTGTTAGAAAAATTAGATATGGAGGGGGCGGAGCCAAGATGGCAACAAGAAGGGATCCAGTCTTAGGAGCTCTCTGATAAAACTCATCAGCTAAGGACTCTAACTAAACTTTCAAGAGACAGAACCCATAAAGGGACCCAGTGAGGCAATTCTCCTACTCAAGGTAACCTGGAAAAGAGCAGAAAGGTTCTGCTCCCCGGGATCGGAGAGGCGGCCACCAGAGGGGTAGCCCACCAGAGTGAAAGAACTTCAGCCTCCTGGAGGCAGCCCCAGGGTGCTGGCAGGCACAGTTCACAGCAGGGGGGGAGTCTCCTGAGCTGCAACCGGGCACAAAATGGGAGACCAGCAGTGGGACCTCTGCCAGAGCGAGCACATGGAGCCCAGCCCTCAGGGCACACAGCAAGCAGCTTGGTCTTTGCCCAGACCAGGAAACAGAAGCAGGTAGAGCCAGTAAGCAGGAGCCCCCCAGGGCAGGAGCCCATTGAGCTGAGGGAGGGGAGTGAAGAGAGAGAGATAGACTGCTGAGCTCTGTCCTCTGCCCCTGGAACAGGACTCTGGGCCTCTGACCACATTCAGATCCTGATCCCAGTCTAGCCCCCCCAATAGAACAACAGGGCCCCCCCACCTCGGCCCCGTGGCAGAGGGGGGCACTTATGGTCATTCACAGACCAAGAGGGAGGATAGAGCCTCACACACTGAGACCCTTGTGGGAGTGTCCCAAAAGCTCAGGAAGCACCCAAAAACCAGGCCCAGGCTGGGAAAATGAGCAAGCAGAGAAACAAAAGGAAGACTACTGAGAAATATTTTGCAAATGAGCCCAAGAAGGATCAAAATACTCAGTCTGAAGATGAGGAAGCACAAGCTCCTGCATCTAAAGACTCCAAGAAAAACAGAAATTGGGCTCAGGCTATGACAGAGCTCAAAAAAGACTTTGAAAATCAAATGAGGGAGTTGGAAGAAAAACTGGGAAAAGAAAGGAGAGAGATGCAGGCAAAACATGAAAATGAAGTCAGCAGCTTAGTCAAGGAAATCCAAAAAAATGCTGAAGAAAATAGCATGATAAAAACCAGCTTAGGTCAAATGGATAAAACAGTTCAAAAAGTTATTGAGGAGAAGAATGCTTTAAAAAGCAAAATTGGCCAGATGGAAAAAGAGATAAAAAAACTCTCTGAGGAGAACAAATCCTTCAGACAAAGAATAGAATTCAGGGAGATTGATGAATTTACCAGAAATCAGGAATCAATACTTCAAAACAAAAAAAAAATGAAAAATTAGAAGAAAATGTGAAATATCTCATTGAAAAAACAACTGATATGGAAAACAGACTTAGGAAAGATAATTTAAAAATTATTGGAATACCTGAAAGTCATGACCAGGAAAAGAGCCTTGACATCATTTTCAAAGAATTACTACAGGAAAATTCTAGATATTCTAGAAGCAGAGGGCAAAATAGAAATGGAGAGAATCCACAGATCCCCCAGAGAAAGAGATCCCAAAAAACCAACCCCTAGGAATATTATAGCCAAGTGCCAGAACTCCTGAGTCAAAGAGAAAATATTACAAGTAACCAGAAGGACACAGTTCAAATATCATGGAGCTGCAGTCAGGATCACACAGGACTTAGCAGCAACTACATTGGAAGCTCGTAGGGCTTGGAATACAATATACCGGAAGGCAAAAGAGCTTAGAATGCAGCCAAGAATGAACTACCCAGCAAGGCTGAATGTCCTCTTCCAGGGAAAAAGATGGACTTTCAATGAACCAGGGGAATTTCAAAGGTTCCTTTTGGAATGGCCAGAGCTGAACAGAAGGTTTGATCTTCAGATACAGGACTCAGGTGAAGCATGGAGATTGGAGGAGAGTGGGGAAATATGAGGGACTTAATGAGGATGAACTGCATATATTCCTGCATAGAAAAATGACACTGATAATATTCATATGAACCTTCTCAGTTAATAGAGCAGGTAGAGAGAGCTTTTATAGTTGAAGCACAGGAGAAGGCTGAATTCGAAGATAAAATATGGTGTAAAAATGGAGTCAATAGAAAAAAAGGGAAATGGAATGGGAGAAAGAAAAAGGAGAGGGGGAATAGTCCAAGATATTTCACATAAGATTTTTTTTTATTACATTGAGCTATTGCAATGATATGAAAGGGGAGAGGCAAGGGGGAATGAGGGAATCTTTGCTCTCATCAGAGGTGGCTAGGAGACAGCATATATACTCAATGGGGTATAGACATCTGGAGTAAGAAGGAGGGGGGAGCAGGGGGAAGGGTTGGGGATGTGAGTGATAGAGGAAAGGATGGACCATGGGGGGAGAGCGGTCAGATATAACACACTTTCTTTTTTACTTCTTGCAAGGGGCTGGGATTGGATGGCCTGTCCGGGACCATGGGGCCAGGTGGATTCTGGGCCTAAGGGGTGGTATGGGGGCTCAGGGCTTCTTGGCCCCAGGACCAGGGATCTGTCTGCTGAGCCAGTCAATGACCCTACAGCAGAGTCAGAGTGAAAGGAGAGAGAAAATAGAGTACATGGTAGTGGAGAAATAAGAAAGGAGGGAGTTGCAATCAGCAATGGCAACGGTGGAAAAATATGGAAGTAACTTTTGTCATGGACTTATAAAGAATGAGATCCACCCATGACAGAGTTGTTGGTATTGGAACAAAGACTCAAGCACATTTTTTGTTATTATTATTTGGGGGAGGGTGCAGGGCAAGTGGGGCTGGATGGCCTGCCTGGGGCTACACAGCAGGATGATCTTTGGGTGTCTGGGGCTGGATTTGGACCCAGGTGCTCCTGGCTCAAGGGCCAATGCTCTGTCTGCCACCTAGCCACCCCTACTATTATTACTATTTTATTTTATTTTGGGCCTTTTTTTTCTTCTTTTTGGTTTTTGCAGGGCAATGGGGATCAGGGAGCTTGCATGTCACACGGCTGGGTGATTGTTGGGTTTATGAGGCTGGATATGGACTCGGGTGCTCGTGGCTCCAGGGCTGGTGCTTCATCCATTGCGCCACCTGGCCATACCTACAATTATTACTATTATTTTTTTTTATTTTAATTTTTTTCTCTCCCCTTTACTTTTTTCACCCAAGCAAGTCTGTCTATATTCATGGGGGAAGAGGGGTATTTTGTTTACTTGTAAACAAGAATATTTTATTAATGTAAAAAAAATTTGTACAAAATGAGAATAAAAAATAAATTTAAAAAAATAGTAAAGGGGAAAGAAACAGATTTGTTCATCAAATCCTAGCATATCAATTCTAAGAAGCATCTCAGGGTGTTGCAGATTTAAAATTAAGTACTACTTTACAATAATTAAAGTCTATTAAATTTACTAAAAATATAAACTTTATAAATATGAAAACTAAGCTCATAGAAAATTGTTTCCCCTTGGGATAAAAGAAGATAAGCTCTTGTGTGGTAAACCACAAACTTTTGAATTTTATAAGGAAAATGTCAATGTCATCCTACAATATCCTTTATTGTCACTGTCAGGACATATCCATTGCTTCCTTGAGAGGATTATTCTTTAAATGGAAAGTTTGTTTCCTTAATAATTTTGTTTTTCAATGATTTCAAAACGGATGATAACTCACCGGAGTGCCAGGAGGTTGGGCATGCACAGAGGTTGGCTGCTGTTGAGATGGTTGTGGGGTGGGCACAGACTGAGGCTGCACAGGTGTCTGAGGCTGTGGCGTTACTTGGACCTGAGCTGCTGCCTGAACTGTAGGGGTGCTTTGTGTTTGGGTAGCATTAGGAACTGAGCCAGGAGTAGGGGTAGGTGTCTGTCCTGAAGAAGAAACTGGTGTTGAAGGTTGTGTAGGGACTGAAAGCTGAGGAGTCATTCCAGAGGGTGTCTGATGCTGAATAGATGGCATTCTAGCTGCTGTAGAAACTGGCGGTGGAGTCTGATGCAAAGGAGACTGGGTTACTGGTGGACAAGGTAACCGACCACCCTGCGGACCCAGTATATTTATGGTGTTAGAGAGAACAGTGCTGGGTACTTGTCCCTGCTAAAGAAAGTAGAAGACATTAATTTTTTTGTCTTTCAAATGGAAGATAACAATAATTGATAATAAACAACTAAGTAAAATAGGTAGGGAAAAAAGTGGAGAAAAAATAAACTAACAGATATATACACGTGGAAACTGAAGATCAGAGAAGTTTAATGATTTTATAAGAAGTATGGCATAAAGGACCAAGTGTACTCAAGAGCTGGAATAGTCAAGTTTGTTAATGTCTCAGAAACATAATTGTTGTCCATCAGGACTAATCAACTTAATACCCCTCAAAAATTAATCTTAATATCTAGAAAGAAAAGATATCACTTTATCTACCTGAAGGGACTTGTAACACAAATGTTTTTGGAAATCTTAAAAAGTGCTAGAGATAAAAAAAAAGAAAAAAAGAAAAAAGAAAAATTAGATATGGTGAACCTATGGAGGAAACTGAACGGAGATAGAAAGGAATATATCTTTTTCTCTGCAGTACATGGAACTTATACAAAAATTGACCGTGTACTAGGACATAAAAACTTAATGATCAACTGCAGAAAGGCAGAAATAGTGAATACATCTTTGTCAAATCACAATGCAATAAAAGTCATATGCAGTATTGGGCCAAGGAGATGTAGACCCAGAACAAATTGGAAACTGAATAACCTCATTTTAAAAAATGAGTGGACCAAAAAACAAATTATAGAAAGAATTAACCATTTTATCCTAGATAATGATAATAATGAAACAACTTACCAAAACTTATGGGATTCATTCAAAGCGACTCTCAGGGGATATATTATAGCTCTAAATGCTTACATGAATAAATTGGAGAAAGAGGAAATCAATGAACTAAATATGCAACTAAAAAGATTAGAGAAAGAACAAATCAAAAATCCCCAATTAAATACCAAATTATAAATTCTAAAAATTAGAGGAGAAATCAATAAAATAGAAAGCAAAAAAACTACTGAATTAATAAATAAAACCAAAAGTTGGTATTATGAAAAAAACAATAAAATTGATAAACCTCTGGTCAATTTGATTAAAAAAAAGAAAGAAGAAAACCAAATTGCTAGTATCATAAACGTAAAAGGTGAACTCACCACTGAGGAGGAAATTAAAGTAATAAGTCAAATTTATTTTGCCCAACTCTATGCCAATAAATTCAATAATCTAAGTGAAACAAATGAATATTTACGAAAATATAAGTTGCCCAGGTTAAATGAAGAAAAGATTAAATACCTAAACAACCCTATCTCAGAAAAAGAAATTCAACAAGCAATCATTGAATTCCCTAAAAAAAAAAAAAAATCTAGCCGCCCCCCCACCATGGTTTTTATAAAAGGGAATGTGTGTGTGTGTGTGTGTGTGTGTGTGTGTGTGTATGACTAGAGTAACTTATTTAACATTTATTATTTGAAAATAAGATAAAGCAGGAAAAATGTATTTATTTGAAATTTTTGTAAACTTGACTAGACAACTCATTGTTTCATTTCTTTGTGATTGTAAAGTCACTTAGTTGCTATTGCTCTTTTTCAAATACTATTAATTTTCTTGGGACAATTTAATATTATATAACCCCTAACTTATTGTTGAAAAAGATGTTGAGATGTCTTTATTAGCTATATGATTTACTTTTGTATAAGACCTATAATTGTTTGGTTATCTGCTGTGAAAATATAAACTATTTGTAGTTACTGTATAAATGTTGAAGCCTGGAATTAACAACTGATTATTTTGTAGGGGAAATGAGGGAAAATATCAAAATTGTGTTTCTCTCTAGGATTCCTGATATTAATAAACAATATATAGCATAGTAATAGAAAGATTATTATTTCTTTTTTTTTTTGCAAGGCAATGGGGTTAAGTGGCTTGCCCAAGGCCACATAGCTAGATAATTATTGTGTCTGAGGCCAGATATACCTGACTCCAGGGCCGGTGTTCTATCCACTGTGCCACCTAGCCACCCCTAGAAAGATTATTTTGTAAAATCTAATAATTCATGTTTTAATCAACTTGAGTACCTGATTTTTCTTACAATTATATTATACTGGAATTAATAACACATTTTGAAAATTAAAAGTCACCTAAGATGTTCTAATGGTTTTAAAGAACTCTGGCCCTAGACTCACAAGGACCTGAGTTCAAATCTAGCCTTGAACACATCATTGCCTAGCTGTATGACCTTGGGCAAATCACTTAATCCCACTGCCTTAAAAAAGAGAATAATTCTGAAAGCAATGATATGTATTTATTTTAAACATGGTTAATAACTAAATGGGTTCATTGTAGAAAAAGTCGCCTTTGTAAAAAATCTAGTTCTAAATGTGAATTAGGATTATTGCAATTTACATCCCAAGTTTTGCTTATAATATTTCATTTATAGCACTGTCCTTGGGTACATGAGCAACAATTGAATTAGTAATTTTTCTTTGGATCTTTTTGCTGATACTTAGCCTCATCACAGCATGGTACACTCTGATTCCTTTAGTGCTCCAGTTAACTGAAGCTCTGATTATAGGTCATTGTTATATCACAATATATTCGGGGCAGCTAGGTGACGCAGTGGATAAAGCACCAGCCCTGGAGTCAGGAGTACCTGGGTTCAAATCCAGTCTCAGACACTTAATAATTACCTAGCTGTGAGACCTTGGGCAAGTCACTTAACCCCATTTGCCTTGCAAAAACCTAAAAAAAAAACGCAATATATTCATAATTGGTCTGTCTGACATCAGATACATTAAAATAGAAAGACAACAATGATCAATATAGCCTAGAGAACCAGAAGGGGGCCTTTGAAAGAATGACCCTCAACTTCTGCTGAGGTAGGATTCTTTTTTTTTTTAAGGTTTTTGTAAGGCAATGGGGTTAAGTGGACTGCCCAAGGCCACACAGCTAGGTAATTATTAAGTGTCTGAGGTTAGATTTGAACCCAGGTACTCCTGACTCCAGGCCGGTGCTCTATCCACTATGCCACCTAGCGGCCCCTTGAGGTAGGATTCTTTTAAAGAAATTCCTCACCTGGCAAACCTGGAGTCTGGCTCATTAAAAATGACTGTCTGTATGATCTCTACCTAATAACAGATATCTAATACATAAAGGAACATGTCCTCTTTATAGCAAATTACCATAATCATGCCAGGAGCTCAATAATTAAATAAAAGAGTGAGTCATTGGGATTCTATGTTCTAAATCCTTAACAATTGATAAATATTTAGTTTTGACTTTTTTAACATTAGAATATGATTCTTTATCACAAGTTCCCATAAGGAAAAGAAATATCAGCATGAGTACTTACATCAGAATAATGTCTGTTGGTCTGTTTTTTAATTGCTTTAAAAAAGAGATCCATTCTTCTAGAGGGTTTTGTTCATTTTAAACATGTTAAAATTAAAATAGAAATTTTTTTATTGCAAACTAATTATTGGACATGTGTAGTTCTAAAATGATTATCAAGTGCATTTGTTTATACTATTCTAGAACTTTTGGCTACAACTGGATGTGACAACCATCAATAAATCGGTGTTATATTTGAATTCATGTTCTTATGAAAAGTATTCTGATGCTGGCTCAGGATCATAAAATATAATTCTTGTTCATTATAGACCTCTTAATTTTTTTTCTACTTACTAGACCTCTGTTAAATGTCCCTCTCTAGTTTTGTTTGTTCAATTTTTTTTTCTGATTCATTTCTCTAGGTTATCAGCTGTAATCTCCAATAGTGGCTTTTTCTAGACACCAACCAATCAACTATACCCACTCCTGACAACCACCATCCTGTGGACTTTGCCTTGATTGAGTTCCCACTGCAATGTATTCCCCTCCAAATGAGCCCTGAAAGGCCCAGATGAATCTGGGTTCCAATAATTTGAGGGGGGTAATATGATGCAGGGAGCTATGGACATAGGACATATTGTGATTAAAAATAAATTTTCTAGAAGGAAAACTATTGTCTGTGCTTGTCTGGGAACTCTCTTTTGTTTAGAGTGACTCCATGTGAATTCGTCAAGATGGGAGCTGCCTCAACTTTCCCTTTTCTCCAGTTTCCAGTTTCCTGTCTATCTGACCTTGGCCATTGATAGGTCAACCTTGCACTAGAGTGACAGGAAATGACTTGGACTTAGAAGTCATGCACCTTGGGACTAGAAAGACCAGCACAAGGCTTGCCTGTTGGAGAATACCTGGAGTCCAGTACTGGATCACCCCCCAAGTTCCACTCTTGTCCAACCCACTACAGATGTGCATTTAAGTTAGACCAGAAGAGAAACTGGTTCTCTTCTTCAGTTAGAGCCATATGCTCCCAACTTAGGTTCCCAGGAGAACTATGGACCTCTATGCTATGTGGCCAGACAAAGCCAGTCCTTTCCGTGGTCTCTCCTCTTCCCTCTCACATTCAGCTCAGCCAGGTCTTCTGGCTATTTTCCTTTTCATTTTCTTTTTTTTCCTCAGGCACTTGGCCTGGCCCTTTGCTATTTAACCTGTCCTCAAGTTGCTTGCTGTTTTTTCAGGAGGAGAAAATGTTTAAACTTTGCAGGCTTGTATAATAAAACCTCAACAGTTTTAAAATTCCAAAGCTATATGTGAATTCTTTCACTTTCAAGATCTTTCAGTCTTAAATTGGTGACACCAAACTTCCAGCAGCAGGTGTCCATCATTTGGGGAAATAGTTGAACAAATTGCAGCATGGGAGTTTGAGAGGATAATAAATGAATGAAAAAAATTAAAGTTTGGGGAAAACCTGCTTATGTCTTTAGGTGGTAAAGAAAGAACTAATAGAGATTGCCAAGGGGCAAGGTCTTGGAAGTACTGAAATAAAAGGGACAAATAAAGGGGGTTGCCTTGCTGAGAGGAAAAGATTCCTCGTCAATGTTTGTCCTGTGTTCTTGAAGTCCATGACCTCAGGAAGGTAATGCTATGACATGCAAGTGAGTTGGATTCAAGGGAGGGGGAGCAGTGCAGTCACCAGCCTCACTTTCTCCTCTAGAGCTATCTGGCACAGTGGCAGATTTGGATCAGGACGATTGAAGATGGCTCTGAATATAATAGGAGACTTTGGCTTTTTAAGGTCTTTCCCAGGTCACAGTTTAACTCTTGCATTGTCCAAAACAAAAAAAAAAAATCACTCTGAGAGGGAAAGACTTCTTTGGGTTTCTGGCCAAAACAGAAACAATTGCTATCTGAACTCACTTTGAAATAATTAGAGCCCAAACATGATCAAGTGGGCTTAGCCTGAGACCCAGTGTTGGCCAACAAGTAGAGTCAAAGTGACTTGGGACCTATAAACTCCATCCTTAGAAACTGAATCAAAAGAAGAGAGAATGAAATATGATTTTGATAGGTTTTGATTTTGGGGATGGGGGGAATGAAGCACCTATGGCCTTTTACCTCTGAAGATTAAAAGGAAAAATTTTTTTTAGATAAAATGACTCCCCACTGTAAGCCAAGTCTGCTTCAGACTAGTCTTGTGATACAGCTTCAGGACTGGAACAAAATTAGGCACTCATAGTCACTTAAGAGAGGTTTACTCTCGGAAAGTGTGGAAAAGATTGATTCAACAAATAGAGAGCATGGATTCAGGCAAGCAAGAATTCCCTTGCCTTTTATTGATCATGTAAGCACATTGATTAAGCCTAAGGGAGAAATTTCTGATTCCTCATGGACTCTATTTGGTATTTAGACCAAAGAAGTTTTCTAGAGCCTGAGTTCACTAAACCAGTGAAGTCTCAAGGACAATTTCACTATAATTTTAAAGAAAAAGTAGCCTAACTTACATGGTAGATACTTTAGTTCGTGCTATGCTATTCCTACTATGGCTTCATTGAAAGTTTATTTAATTAGCAACTATCCCATCTCCAGAGTGAGAATTTAAAATTCATCATTATAGATGAGTCTCACCAGAGATTTCTTTTCAACATGAGAGTTCTTTCTCTAAGAATCAGTTGGTGTTCTTTTCTGTGTTCTCAGACAACTGTGTTCTCAAAGAAAGCAGTTACTCAGTAGCTTCAAGGTAGGAATTTGGGCGGCCTTGGCCCCTTATGAATATCCCAAGGGGCTGAAGAATACTTTTGAGAGTCAAATCAGTCTGTACTTAAATTAATTCAGACTCTTTACCAGAAGTTCATATATTGAAGCTAAAGCTTAAATACCTAGGTCACATAATAAGAAGGGAGGACTTATAAAAAATGTCCCTAATGTTGGGAAAGATCGAAGTCAAAAGGAAGAGGGGACAATAGAAGATGAAATGGATAGAAAGTGTCTTGGAAGCAACAAACATGAACTTGGAAGACTTTGAAACATAATGAAGTATAAAAGAACCTGGTGTGCTATGGTCCACAGGCTGGACACAACTGAACAACAAAAATGCATAATATGCCCTTTAATTTTTTTTTTTAGTCCAAGGATGATTTTTGTCAGAGATATTGTGAATCATCTCCTGCTTTCTTGTAGCAGGAAGTTCAGTGCATTATATTGTGATATGGGGAAGAATTAAAATGCACTGGACTCTTGAACAATAATGTGAATTTTTATTGTTCATGTATATAAACCAAGATGGCAAAGTAAAGGTGGGGATTCACATGAACTCTCCCAAGTCCCCCTCCAAAAACTAAAATAATGCCTCAAAAAACATTCTGGAGCAGCAGAACCAACATAAAGACAAGGTGAAACAATTTTTCAGCACAAGACAACTTAGAAGGTTGATAGAAAAGGACTGTCTCACTGGAGTGAGAGTAGAGTACAATCCAGCACACATAGTCCCTTGGCAAGCCATCTGCAAGCATTGAGGGGTGACTTAACAGGTGGCAGGGACTTCTAGTGCTCTCAGCCCTCAGATAGTAAGGGGTGCCCCAAGGGAACAGAACCCCAGGGTAGAAAAGAATGTGAAAGGCTGGTCATAGACCATAGCAAAGGCCAAAAGAACTGCAAACTTACAGATTTCCAGACTTTGAAAATAGCACCACAAAAATAGTACCTAAAGCTTGGGTTAGTGCCTCCTCTACACCAGAAGCAGAGTCTGACTTTAACATAAAATTAGAAGTCAAGTAATAGCCTGGAAAAAATGAGTAACAAAAAAAAAAAAACCTAATCATAGAAAGCTATTATTGTGACAAGGAATACTAAAATAAAAACTCAGAAAAAAAAAGGTTTACTAGAAAAACTCAAAAAATAAAAAATAAAAAATCAAGGGAGCTTGGGACACCTAGGTAGTATAGGGGATAGAGCACCAGTCCTGGAGTCAGGAGGTCCTGAGTTCAAATGTGACCTCAGACACTTAATAATTACCTAGCTGTGTGACCTTGGCAAGCCACTTAACCCCACTGCCTTGAACTAAAACCAAAAAAAGAAAAAAAAATTAAGACTGCACACAAAAATAAATGTTGAAGAATATAAAACTACATGAAAATTTCTTACCTGGGAATAAACACCCCTGAGAAGTGTATTAATTTCTTTTCCATATAATGATCTTTTGTCTTCCTCTAATTAAGGTCAAAATTTCCATTTTTTCCAATAAATAACATACAAAATAGCCTTAGTTAATATAAAGATATGCTAATGTAATAAAAATGTTTTTTGTTTGCAAGTTGTTATTGGTCCTTCATTTTCATAAAGTATCAGTGACATTATAAGTGATGCCTTGACTTGTGTGAATTGGATTTAAGTGGGGTAGAGTCTCTTAAAGTTGCCAGCCTCACTTTTTTAAGGTTTTTTTTGCAAGGCAAATAGGGTTAAGTGGCTTATCCAAGGCCACACAGGTAGATAATTATTAAGTGTCTGAGGCTGGATTTGAACTCTGGTACTCCTGACTCCAGGGTCAGTGCTCTATCCACTGCTCACCACCTAACCTCACTCTCTTTTCCTAAGTCATCAAAGTCCAGTGGCAGGACAAAAGTCAAGACAATTGACCACGGGTCATGGATTATCATGGCAATATCTGACCAAGCTCTAAGCTGCTTCAGCAGCCTTCACCATCATTGAAACAAATTGTTTTCATCTCTTGATCAGCCAAGGAGAATCTTGGGGTACATCTCCAACTTTGAGACTTATCAGTTACCCTCAACCTGGTGTAGCCTGAGACAGTTTGCCCCAGTGCATGCTTACACCATGCATGTTGTAGTTTCTTGGAGCCACGGGTAAGAGTTGGGTGAATCCTTGAGAAGTGTATTATTTCTTTGCCCATCCCTTACATCCCCATTTACAAGTACAAAATATATAACAAGGGGCAGCTAGGTGGCGCAATGGATAGAGCACCGGCCTTGGAGTCAGGAGAACTTGAGTTCAAATCCGACCTCAGACACATAACAATTACCTAGCTGTGTGGCCTTGGGCAAGCCACTTAACCGCATTGCCTTGCAAAAACTAATATATACATACATACATACATACATACATATATATATATATATATATATATATATATATATAACAAGTATTATTTTTACTTCATTTTTTTATAATTCAAATTAATTTAAACTATGGAAACCATTTCTGGGCTCTGGATGATTTGTGGTTTGTGCCTGTAAGGAATCACTGGCTCTTTTTACTCCAATTTCAGATCACTCTATTAACCAAAACAGATTTAATCCCCTCCCAGGTCTTTGTTTACTTACCTGAAGAATGGGGAAAATATTCCATATGGTGTCAGGAGACTATTTCAAGTGTCTGTAGTTGCATCGATGTGGGTACCCCCTCTAGGAAGCTATATAATGTCTAAGATCACTTCCATTTCAAGAAGGAGACAACTCTTCCTGTGGTTTGGTTTACTTCATGAATAAATAAATCAATAATCCCAAATTATTTGCCATTACTCTAATTTACATTACTGATTATACTTAGAGAAAGTAAACTGAAATCTGCTGTAGTGGAAAGAGCCATTGATTTGGAATCAGAAGTCCTGGGGTTTCTTTCCAACTACTTGAAGATTGAGACTGTGACTATAAATTACTTAACATCCCTGAGCCTCTGTGAAAAATGAGACTTAATACTTAAACTCCTTCAGAGGTGATTATAGAAAATGACTTGTAATTTCCTTTGAAGACTTCTCATTGGGGAATAGTTATTCTCATGAGAAAGCAGATTAGAAATCACCTGGCAATGGCATGGGCCCTACTACACAGTCTCCTCAATGAGACCATAATTCATCAAACCCTTCCCACTGCAAAACCAGAGAATATAAAATACTGTTCATTAACTGGATTACAGACTCACAGAAGTAATAAAAGCAGAATCTGTTTGAGACCTATGGAAGGTCATATAGATTAGTATTTTTCCTAAAAAGGCAATGAAAGTGTCCTCAAGACTTAATTGGTTCAGGGTACTAAGGTTTGAAGGAAGGCCCTAGATGAAAACTTGATTATCTAGAGTATCTCATTTCATTCCAATCCTGGCAGGAGTCAGGCCTGGCTTCAAACAGGCAGAGTGAGTGGGAATGTTTGGAGAAGGGCAGTGGGAGGAGATAAACTTGCTTTCAACACTAAGAGGAGTACCCACATTTATAGAGGATTTATTCATTCTACAAACATCTAGCAATCAGGATATGGTTTAACTTCATGCTGAGAAAGTCTTGAGTATGATACAAAGATAGAAACAGTCCTTGTCATCAATCAGAGTGAAAATATCTACATTTCAACCTTTTTTCCAGTAACACAAATTTGTATATAAAAAAGGAATTAATATTTGAGCATTCTATATCATATAAAAGCACCAAAACTTGTAGCTATTAGGTAGAGTGGTACACAGGTCAGTAAGACTGAGTTCAAATCCTGCCTGTGTGACCCTGGGGCAAGTCACTTTATCTGTCTCTTCTGTAAAGAATAATTAAAATATCTATTTTGCAGGGTGGTTCTGAGAATAAAAAAAGATAACCTATGTAAAGTTTTGCAAACATTAAAGTTCTGTAAATGCAACCACTGAGACTCAGTCATTAAGAAGCATTATAGGAGGGAAAGATTGCCATCTTTATAAATTGGGGAAGAAGGAATATTGTTTTTGTCCAACAAGAGAGATAGGGTCTAAACTAGCATTGCCTACAATTCTTTGTTCTTTGTTTTACCAGTGTGATTTCCCTTTATTTTTTTTCCAATTACATGTGAGATTTTGAGTTCCATATTTTTCTCTCTCTACCTTCCTTTCCCCACTAGTGAGTAATCTGATATAGGTCATACATGTACAACTATGCTAAATATATTTCCATATTAATCATGTTGTGAAAGAAGAATGGGGGGGAAATCTTGAGAGATTCCCTACAATTCTTAATGCTTCCAGATACCAAGGGAAAGTGAGAGGATATAGGGACTACAGTAGGCAGAAAATCTGCTTATTTGAAGAGAAGTAGTGATTGGCAGCCTTATCAGAGTTACCCTGCCAACAACCTTGCTAACTGGAATAACTTCAAATTTATGTAATCTCAGCTGGGTCCTCACTCCACAAGGCAGTCCTTTTAAACCTTCCCAATTAACTCATGATTCCATTCACCACAGAAACATTCTCAAACTTTCTGATCCCTTCTTCAGATCCTCCATAGCTCTGCCTCTCCCCTCCTTTCCCTTTCCTTCAAGCTGAGAAACTTGCTTCATATTTCACTGAATTGAGACCATTTATTGAGAGCTCCCTTCTCCTCTGTTCCTCATGTCATATAACTCAGATTCCTTCTGCTACTATATACTCCCTCATCCTATCTCACAAGAAAAGGGAGCCCTTCTTGCCAGAGCAAACACTTTTGCAAATAATACAAGTAATTCTATTCCATCCTGGCTTCTCCAACAGATTACCCCTACTATCATTGTATCTCCACTCTCTCATGAAACTTCAGTCTCTCCTTGTCTGCTGGCTTCTTCCCTACTGCCTACAAATATGTCCATGAAACATCCACATCTTCATCATCAAAAAAACCCATCACTTGATCTATCCATGCTTGTCCATATTATTGTCCTCTCACTGTCCTTTTGGGGACTAAATCCCCCAATAAGGTTGTCTACAATCAATGCCTCCACTTTCTTTCTCCTCATTCTCTTATCTCTCTACTCCCAACTTTCCTAACTCATCCTTCAACTAAAACTGTTTTCTCCCAAGTTACTAATAATCTCTTCATTATCTCATCTATAGTTCTTTTCTCAATCCTCAACCTTCTTGATCTTTCTGCAGCCTTTAATCCTGTAGACCACTCTCTTGTACTTGATAAATTCTTCTGTAGGTTTTCATATACACTGGGTTCTTCTATCTATGGGACTGGCCCTTCTCAGTCTCCATCTGGGTCACATCCTCTAAATATGAGTGTCCTTCACCTCTGTGTCCTGGCCCTAATTTTTTTCTCCCTCCATATTACTTAACTTGGTGATCATATCAGCTTCTAAGGATTTAATTGTCATCAGATCAACTTTTTTTAGCCCTAGCCTGTATTATGATTTCCAATCTTACATCTCCAATTGCCTATAAGATATCTTGAATTGACTGTCCAGTAAATATCTTTATCTCAACTTGTCCCAAACTGAACTATTTTTTTTCCCCAAACTTTTCTCCCTTCCAGATTTCCCTCTTACTGTCAAGTAAGGACCCCAGGCTGGAAACCTAGGCATCATCCTCAACTCCTCAGTCTCTAAGCCCCAGTAGTCAACATCGTTACTCAGGACCTTTGCAACATCTCTCTAATCTTTTTTCCCACAACCCACCAGGCTCTCCCTCATAAAGTCTACATTTGAGTCATACTAGCCTGGATGCTCTTGTTCTAAGACACCCTCCTCACCCAATCTACCCTCTATTCAGACACTAAAGTGATTTTCCTAAAGTGCACACAGACATACACTCCCTACTCAATACATTCCAATGGCCCTCAGAAGTAAACATAAAGTTTCTTCCCGAAGGATATGATTTCTCTCTCATCACATTCAATTTGGATCAATGTACAATATGGAAACAATGTAAAGACCGGCAAATTGCCTTCTGTGGCGGGGTGAGGGGAGGGAAGTAAGATTAGGGGGAAAATTGTAAAATCAAAATAAATAAAATCTTTAAAAAAAAAGAAGTAAACATAAAATGCTCTGTTTGGCAAAGTCCCTCTGTCATTCTTTTCCATTCTTACTATGAAAATGTTTGTCCTTGATCTGAAAGAAGACCATGACAATCAGGGGAGGTGATGCCACGACAAGCACATGACTTGGATTTGAGGGAGGGGGTGCCGTGCTGTCACCAGCCCCACTTTCTGCTCCAGAACCATCTGGATCTAGAGGCCAGATAGGAATCCGGGGGAGGGGAGGCAATCAGGACCAAGTGGCTTGCCCAATCTGGTTCTCCCTTTCACCCCCGGCCACCCCCCAGCTCACACCCCCCACACAGACACACAGACACATGCGGCCCCTGTACAGTCCATCTCCCCAGACTCCCGCCATTTCCTCTGGCTGTCCCCCAGCCTGCAGTTCTTCCACTGCTGCTGGGCCTGCTGACCTCCCCGGCTTCCCCCAAAGTCTTCCCCAAACCCTTTTAATTCTACATCTTTTCTCCGCTCATGGCCAGTGCATGCCGGGTGCCTCGTTTGTACGGAGCGACGCGAGGGCGTGGGGAGCCAAGCCTGCCTTTGACCTCTCCTGGCCCCGGTCCTCGCACGTGGTAGGCGCTTCATCCAATTAGCGCGGCCCCGGGGGCTGAATGACAACTCCGGCAGAAGCCACGCCCAGGTCGGGCGGCTGAACCGGAAGTGCACCGCTGGCCCCGCCCCCTCCCGCGCCTAGTTTCCGCCGCAGCAGGGGCCGGTCACGCTCACTCCCGATCTCTTTCTGCAGCCATCTTGGATCCGCGTTCCTCTCACAGTAAGTGCTGCCTCTCCCACCGCCCTCTATCCGCCGCCATCCGCCTCCCCCAAGGGCCAGGCCTGTCCCTCTGCCATCGGGAATGGAGTTAAGGAAAACGGGGAGCCCTCCGGGGCCCCTCGGGACGCGGGGCACCGCGGGAAGAGGGGGTAGCCCGGGGCTCCCCGACAAAATGGGGTCTGCAGGCAGGCCTTGGCCTGGGCGGGGGAGGGGGCGGAGAAGCGGCCTCGCCGCGAGAGCTTTCCCCACCCCCCACGCGTGGATGGCGGGTCGGCGGGCGGAGGGGTGCCCCGGTAACTGGCGGTCCTCTCTCCCCCCCTCCCAGAAATGCCCGGCGAAGCGACAGAAACCGTCCCGGCCACAGAGCAAGAGTTGCCACAGCCCCAGGCTGAGACAGGTAGGTGCCAGGGCCGGGTCTGGGCTGGAGTGACAGGCGGGGGTGGGCCGGCGGGCGCCGAGCCGCTCCCGTGCCCTCTGGCGTGCTGCCCTCCGTCACATGCCCGGGGATGATGCCACCCCGGAGAAGCTGTCCGGACAGACAGGTGTGTGTTGTCTGAGCCCGAGCTCCTCACTTGGCCTCATTCAAAATGAACCTTTCTTTGGGGGAAAGCACGGTCTTATGCCACAGAGAGGAAAGTTCTCCTCCTCCTCCTCCTCCGCCACTCTGACTTTCAACAGCTGAAGGGATTAAATGCAGCTGCCACTGTGCCAGGAAAGAAAAACAGGGGCCTTGGTTAGAAGGGGACAGAGAAAACTCTGGAGAGATAAAATGATCTCAGTATTTCCCAGAAGACTCGGTCTGATAAAATTTTCTGCTGTCCTTTAACATTTCATATAGCTCCATCTGACGGAGACCGAGACCACTTTGGACTGTTTCTCAATTTTGAGTTACTTTGGCTCTCGTTCGTCAAGAGAGAAAACTGGCTTCCAGTTGTCTTGCCCAGCTGGGATTTTCTAACCCAGTTCTTGTTCTTGGCAAGCCTTAATTCTAATGTGAAGAGACTTGGGTTGGAACAATAAGTTTTCAGTGTTGAGGTATTCCCAGTGATCTGTGGGCTGTGACTTTGTATGACCAAAAAAATGGAGGCAGAATCCCTGAAGTGAATGAGCCAGGTTTCCAGAGACAGGCTTCCTGACCAGATTTCAAGCTAAAGCAGGAGTTGGGCATTTTCTTGTTTGGGGTTTCTGTCCTATATCCTCAATGGACACACATCCCAATTATAAACTTGGGGGGGTTGTTTTTTGTTATTGTTTTTGCAAATGAGGTTAAGTGACTTATTAAGTGTCTTAAGCCAGATTTAAACTCAGGTACTCCTGACTCCAGGGCCAATGTTCTATCCACTGTGCTACCACCTAGCTGCCCCCCAATTATAAACTTTGAATAACAAGTTTTCCAGAGGACTGGTTGGGACACCCTATTTTTGGATTGAGTTAAATATGTATGTGGTATGAATTGATTTCTTGGTAAGGGTTTCTTTTCAGTGATTATCCCTTGTTAATTCAGTTTTATACTTCTGGTAATGCAGTCTTCAGAGGAATCCTTTAACTGAATCTTACTTTTTCCCTAATATTAACCTTCATTCCTTCATTTCAAGACTGAGAAGCATCGATTGATTACTTAGGGGATACAGAGTTCCCTTTCCCTCTCATCTTTTCTTCCTCCTCTCCTCCCCCTTTCTCTATCCTACCCTATTTCCAAACTGAAGTCTGTCTGGTCAGACAAGTCGAGCTAAAGTTATGTGACAGCCTACACCCTTATGACTAAGAGTAAGTCTCTGGAATGTCTCATTAATATTGATACCTCCAAAGCACCAACATTGCCAAAGGAGGGCATATAACTTTTTTGCTCCTTCCCAGCACATTTGCCTATATATGTATAAACACATAGAGATAGAAAGGAGACATAAGAGATCAACTTAAACCAATTCTGCAAATAAAGATACTGGGCCAAAAAAAACTGATAAACTTTTCCAGGGTCATATGGTGGCAATCAGCTAGACCCCAAAGGCCCCTAATTGTTCTTTCAGTAATGCTAAACTGCTCTGTATTGGGTTGGAAGTAGAGAGAATTCTAGACTTTGTATTTTGCTGACTTCTGTGCCCTGGGATGGGTCACAGGATGGTTCCTGATTTGGTAGGGTCCTTGAAGATAAACCAAATTGTTTCTTGCTCATTGTTTATCAACACCAAGTGACAGGTATTGTCAGGAATTTGGTCTTTTGTTTTTGTTTTTTAGTTTATGATCTTTAGGTAGGCATTCTGGAAGAATGCTGGTAAAGGGGGGACCATTTTTATACCAGTCTTCAAGATGGACAATAAGGGGTCCTATCATGCCACATTTTCTTTGTAAAATCATTTTTAGGTGCTCTTCCCTTCCCCCCACTTGATGTTTCTTTTTTTTTAATTTAGGCAATGGGGTTAAAATGACTTGCCCAAGGTCACACAGCTAGGCAATTATTAGGTGTCTGAGGCTGGATTTGAACTCAGGTCCTCCTGACTCCAGGGCCAGTGTTCCACCCACTGCACCACCTAGCTGTAGGAACTTGTAGGAGCAAGTTATAGGAACTTGGCAAAATCCTTGTGAGAAACCCCTATGGTACTTTGTGTTTAGAGAAAATTATTTGGTGGTATGTGTTGCTCCCAAAAATAAAAATGAGCTTTCTTATGAAGCAACTTTGATACTCAGGTAAAATAAAAAAGTATTTTCTTTGAGGCATGTTTCATTGAATGGGATTGGATAACTCACCTTTGTTTTTTCCTTTCCCCTCCCTCTTTTATTCTCTCTTCCCTCCAGCTAAACTCCCTGTGTCTTTTAGTGCTGCTTTGGCCCAACCTGGACCTGTTCCTCCCCTTCCCCCTCCTCCCCTCTCTTCTTTCTCTCCCATTCCCCAGCCTCCTTGTCCTTTGAATACACCTGACCAACCCTCCCCTTTCTCTCTTCCTTCAGCCCCTGGTTTAACTACAGGAACCTCTTGGCCTTCTGTAGTACCCTTTTCCCAGGCATCCCCTTTAACAACCCTCCCTCTAGGGGCTGGTCCTCCCCAAGCTCCAGCCACTTACAGTTTGCCACCATCTTCCCCCATGGCCACACCAGCCTTTCTCCCAGATCTAATAGGACCTCCCATCTCCCCAGCTGCCCTAGCTCTGGCTTCCCCTATGATTTCCCCAGCTCTGAAAGGGGCTTCTTCTTCTTCTTCAGCTCCTTTGTCTCTGGTGGCCTTGGCACCCTCCTCTGCTCAAAAGAGCATGGAGGCTTCACCCAATCCAATGAGCCAAAATACACCTGGGACTGTCACATCTCTGCTATCTGCAACGAATCCTAGAATTCCAGTCCCAAAAGTGGTTTCCACCTCTGTCACAGTTACCCCTCATGAGTCTGCTGACCCAAAAGGCACTTCGAGCCCTCCAGATGTAGTCACTGCTCTCTCACCACATCTTGGAACTACTCTAGCCTCTAAATCAAACACTCTCCTCCAGACAGCGTCTGCCTCACCTCTTTCAATCCAGGCTGCTCCTGTGGCCATCCCTTCCCCAGCATCCATGACTCCAAAAGCCTTCACCACTCTTCCAGGCCCTGCTGTCTCACATGAAGATCAAGTTGTTTCTCTCAGCTCTGGAGCTGCAACTCAGATAGACTCTGATAATTTCTTAAAACCTAAAAGCCCTGCCCCAATCACCATTCCTCTAGGTATCTCTTCCCAGGGACCTTCAACTTCCTCTACAATCCTAGGATCCCCTGTTACTCTATTTCCTAAAGACCCAATGGTTTCTCCTGTTGTGCCCAGTTCACAGGCAGGGAGCCCATTTTCCTTACTGATGCCACCTATTCAGAAAGATCCTTCTTCCATAAACAAAGCCCCTAAATTGTCTTCTGGACCATCATCTGTTGCCCCTTCTCCACCAATTTCCCCTACTTCTCCCTTGTCTCCACCTATTGTATCTTTAGGACCTAGAGCTCCTCCCCTTGGGAGCCTATCCCTAAAAGGACCCCCTACTCCTGATGTAATAACCACACAAATTGCAGTGCTGGCTCCTTCTACTGTAACTGATACTGTACCCATTTCCCTTGAGGAGGGGAGCTGTTCATTGGGTAATAACCTTTTTATTTCTTCACATTCAGCAGATTCCAAGGCCTTAGCTCTATCCCCTGTAGTTCCCAAGGAGCCTTCTGTTGCAGCCTCTTCTCTTAAGACCCCTGACTCCCTGGCTCTGAAGGAGCTCAAAGATTCCCAAGTTGTCCCCATGTCTCCTCTTGGAGTCTCTACTCCAATCCATACAGATTCTCCAGCCAAGAAAGTACCTATTACTTTACCTTTGACCTGTGTGACTCCTGAAAATCCCTCAACTTGTTCTTTAAAATCCTCACCAGGATCTCCTCTTCCTGCTATTGTCCCCTCTCTGACAGTACCTACTCCTCCAACCACAAATGCACCCAATCCTATTCTAGAGGTCTCTGGCACTCCAAAAGTCCCTGTGGCCAAAATAGATCTTTCCACTCCCTCTCCTTTTGTAGTCCCTGATAGCCCCCCGACCTCTATTAGCCTAGCCCTCAAAGGCTCCCCTACCACTACAGCTGTAGTCCCCTCCCCTCAGATAGGCTCCCCGACAAAGAAAAATTCTGCTACTCTTTCCCCTGTAACTCCCAAAGAAACCACTAGTACTCCAGCTACAACTCTCTCCCCTCTGGACTTCACACTCTCTTCTACAACTCCAAAAGACTACATGGCAAAAAAGGGTCCTACATCTCCCTCAACTGTTGCTATTTCTTCTTTGGGGGCCTCTGTCACTCCTCAAACTCCAGAGATACTCCCAGATAAGACATGCTTTGCTGCAGTCCCTGTTTCTTTAACTCAAGCTTCTGGGATTCCCCAAAGTGCAGCAGTTTCATCTGTTTTACCAGATACTATAACTCCGTCCCCCAAAGAGACTTCTGATTTCCCACCTGTAGCCACCTCTCCTTTAGAGGCCACTGTAGCTCCTAACAGATCCCCAACTAAAAAGAACTCTGTTTCTCCTCTTGCCTCAGTCACTCCACCTCTGAAAGGGTCACCTACATCCCCACTTGTGACTGTCCCCCACAAAGGGACCCCTGTTCCACCAGCTGCAGCTCCACCGTCTCCCAAAGGGGCCTCCACTATGCCACCTGCTGTGCCTCCTCCAACTCCTAAAGGAGGCCCCACTAACCCTAAGGAGGGCCCAGCTGTAATGCCACCATCCCCTAAAGAGGTCCCTGTTCCACCAGCTGTGCCTTCTCCAACCCCCAAAGGGGCCCCTGCTCCAGCAGTAACAGCCTCTCCTCAGACTCCTAAAGTACCCCCAACCAAGAAGGGCTCTGCAGCAGCTAAAGGTGCCCCTATTCCCCCAGTTTCTGTGTCTACCAAAGTCACCTCTGATTCCTCACCTGTTGCCACCTCCCCTTTGGAAGCCACTGTCTCTCCTCCACCTTCTAAAACACCCTCAGCCAAGAAGGGCTCTTCTGCAGCAGCTAAAGACCCTACTCCCCAAGTTTCTACTTCTGTATCCCCCAAAGTCACTTCTGATTCTTCACCTGTAGCCACCTCTTCTTTGGAAGCCACTGTCTCCCCTCCACCTTCTAAAGCACCTCCAACCAAGAAGGGCTCTGCTACTTCCCCTGAAGCAACTAAAGGTTCTTCTGCTCCCCAAGTTTCTACTTCTGTGTCACCCAAAGTCACTTCTGATTCCTCACCTGTAGCTACCTGTCCTTTGGAGGCCACTCTCTCTCCTCCGCCTTCTAAAACAGCCAAGAAAGGCTCTGCAGCAGTTAAGGGTTCTTCTACTTCTGTGTCCTCCAAAGCCACTTCTGATTCCTCACCTGTAGCCACCTCTCCTTTGGAGGCCACCGTCTCTCCTCCACCTTCTAAAGCAGCCAAGAAAGGCTCTGCAGCAGTTAAAGCTCCTCCTACTCCCCAAGTTTCTACTTCTGTGTCCTCCAAAGTCACTTCTGATTCCTCACCTGTAGTCACTTCTTTGGAGGCCACTGTCTCTTCTCCACCTTCTAAAGCAGCCAAGAAAGACTCCGCAGCAGCTAAAGGTTCCCCTATTCCCCCAGCTACTACTTCTGCATCCCTCAAAGACACTTCTGATTCCTCACCTGTACCTGTCTCTCCTGCACCTCCAGCAAAGAAGGGCTCTGCCACTTCCCTGGCAGTAGCTAAAGGGGCCCCTATTCCCCCAGCTTCTACTTCTGTGTCTTCCAAAGTCACCTCTGATTCCTCAACTGCAACTACCTCTCCTTTGGAGACCTCTGTCTCTCCTTCACCTCCTAAAGCATCCCCAGCAAAGAAGGGCTCTGCTGCTTCACCCACGGCACCTAAAGGGGCCCCTACTTCCCCAGTTTCTACTTCTGTATCCCCCAAAGTCACTTCTGATTCCTCACCTGTAGCCCCCTTTTCTTTGGAGGCCACTGCCTCTCCATCTCCTAAAGCACCCCCAGCAAAGAAGGGTTCTGCTGCTTCCCCCACAGCAACTAAAGGGGCCCCTACTCCTACAACTGGTACTTCTCCATCCCCTAAAGGGTCCCTCCCCAAAAAGGGTTCTTCTGTTCTACCTGACTTAGCTCACAAAGAAGCTCCTGATTCCTCAGATATGATCCCACCTCCCAAAGATGGCCCTGTTCCTCCATCTCCCAAATCAGTTTCTCCTGCCACAGTGTTGACTATAACCCCTAAAGAATCCACTGAAGTGGTCTCACCTTTGGTAACCAGTGTCTCTCCTAAAGATCCCCCAACCAAAAAGAGTTCTGCCCCTACAACTCCCAAGAGTACCCCTATTGTCTCAACTTCAAAAGGCTCATCAGTCAAGAAGGGTCATGCAACTTCTCCCCATAGGTCTCCTATTTCCCCAGCAGCTTCCCCTGCTCCCTCAACTAAGATTGGCACTGTAGGAGCTCCTGTAGGCCAAAAAGTTGCTTCTCCCCAGGCTTCTAAAGGTTCCTCTGCTATTGAAAAGGGGGAAGGTCCTGCTTCCCCTTCAAAGGATTTCACAGTGCCTACTCCTACCCCATCCTCTCCTCTAGTAGTTGCTGCCTCTGAATCCAACCTTACTAAGACTGAGTCAGCTTCTCTATCTCCAACTCTCATCCCACCAGTTTCTTTGCCTCTTATTCCCTCCCCAGTCCCTCCTCCTTTGCTCCCTAAACAGCAGCCTCTTCTGCCGTCCTCACCTGGGCCGGTGCCCGAAGCACCCTGTAAGCCCCAAGCCCCAGCCGATGAGGACGAGCTGCCGCCTCTGATCCCCCCGGAACCACCCTCAGGGGGAGTGCCTTTCCAGCCGGTCCTGGTGGACATGCCCATACCCAAAACTACTGGGGTCCCTGCCCCAATCCCTCCTGCCAAGCAGCCCATTTTGAAGAACAACAAGGGTATTCGCCTTGGTTTGCCGTGTGCATGGTGTGTCGCCCGCACCCTTCTCAGGGCCACCCACCAATACTAACCTTAGGATGCGCCACATTCCATCCTTGCTTGTGTTTGAACATAGAATGGTATTTTAAAATGCAAAGACTGAGGAAATGGTGTGGGTTCTTGGTTTTCATCACCTCGGACTTGCCCCATTCAATTTCATGCGGTAATGATCACTAAACTAGATGCTTCAGTCTCCCATCAACTTTTTTCCTTGCCTACTTAGTCTGACTTTGAAAACCAAGACCCACCACACTGTCATTTGCTTTTAATCTCTACCCATATCACTAACCATGTCCCTGGGCCTAGTCTGGGGTATCTTAGCTACCTAGGTTTTTTTTTTTTCCCCAACATCAAGATTTGTCAATGACGGAGGCCCAGGAACTCTCCAAAAATCTACATTAGATTTAGGACTTTTGTTCTGTATTATCTTTGCCCTCTGTAAGATGGTACAGCAGATTTGCTCTTTCTTAGTTTTTAATCATCATTGCCTTTCAGTTGGGATAAATTTTTTCTTTAAAATATCAGGGGTTTAAGGAGTTATAAGAGAATGTGATGACTTCAGTATTAGTGAAGGTGTTGCTATTAGGCTATAATTTGGCAGTACTGAGATATTTTAACAAAACTAAGTACAAACTTCTAGGGAAGAGCTGTTTTAAAGTTGTCAAACTCCTGTACCAGCTATTTACGGATCCTTGCCTGTTTCGAAGAGGGAGGAAATGCCCTGCCTGGCTTGCCCCTTCTTTCTTTGTAGCTAGTCTAAATTTGCTTCACGTGTATCACTTGGTCACTGGTTATATCTTGCTTGCAAAACTTGTTCCAGGATAGTTGAAGGGGTGTGGAGAGGTTGGAGTTGGAACAGACCCAACATAAAGCAGTCTTTGCCAAGAAGAAAGGAATCTAAAAGGGTGAAAAGCCATCAGTTGCATCTGTTGATTGCTTTCATCTTTGGAATTGAGTTCTTTATGTATAAAGTTCTGTGTGCACACCCATAGTAACCCTTAGGTTGGGACCTGCCTAGCTAGCTTTCTAGAAATTTGCTCATCCAGAATCGGCTTCTAGCAAAAGAAACAGCATGATAATGCTAATCTTTGGGGTGTGGTAAGTGGCTTCTGCTACCCCTTACCTCCTCTTCAAGAAAGTACCTTCTTCAAAGTAACTATTAGAAAAAAAATTTTGTCTTCAAAGGGTCTGGAACAGAGTCTGATAGTGATGAATCAGTACCAGAGCTTGAGGAACAGGATTCTACACAGGCAACCACACAACAGGCCCAGGTAGGCACATTTCCCTGAAAAGTTCCCTCTTGGTAGTGAGTTAAATGGTCAAGGGATGTTAGTAGGATTGTGGAAGGATGGGCAATACAACATATTGTTGGTGAAACTGGAAATCAAATTGGAATGATAGAAGTAAAATACATGCCCTTTGAACAAGAAACTCAAATGTTAGGTTTATATACCATGGGAGGAAACAAAAGTTTTCATAAACTCTAAAATATAATAACTTTTTATGATACCTAAGTATTAGAAACATTGACTAGGTAATGTGATAAATACAGAAAATGGGAGGATCTATATGAACTGAAACAGCCAAGAAATGAATATACATAATAAAACACAACAAAATAAATGAAAGTAAAAGTAAACATAATAAAAATTATAAAGATCAATCAGGATTTGAATGAAGAGATTTGAGGTGGTACCTCCAAAGCACCCCTTTCATGTGGGTGCAAGATTCATAGGGGTGCATATCTTTTCAGAATTTTTTCACAAAGTATTGATCATATGCTACTTTTTTCTTTCCAAAGAATACTACTTTTCAAGTGGCTGTCTGGGGAGGAATATATAGGATACACTGTAATACAGAAAATTGAAAATATCAATAAAAACTTAATAGAAAGGAAATTACTTCTTGGAAGAAAGGGGTCACTGTAGAATTAACTCCTGAGAACTGTTATAAAAGGGAACTTGAAAATACTGACCCTTAAGTGAGGGAATTGACCGTCCTCTGGGGGAATGTGATTCATCTTATTTTCTCTTACCAGTTGGCAGCAGCTGCTGAGATTGATGAGGAGCCAGTCAGTAAAGCAAAACAGAGTCGAAGTGAAAAGAAAGCACGAAAGGTATGAAGAAACCAGAAGGAAGGGAATAAAGACTTTCTTGAAATAATTTTGAAAAATGATAATAGCAAACCTGATGTTGTGTAATATTTCTCTTCAATTAATTTCCTTCTCTAACATGAGAGAAAATTAGCCTTGTGTAAACCAAAGATAACTCAAGGCTCAAAGTCCTGGCAAATCTTTATATCCTCAACCATTGGCAAGGTCTTTTGAGCCAAGGAAGTGGTTTTATCTTGGATATTACATTCCTAATGTGTGTCACATTCCAAGCTCCCTTCTTGAACTAGATATTTATCACTTTGCAGGCTATGTCCAAACTGGGACTTCGACAAGTGACAGGGGTTACTAGAGTCACCATTCGGAAATCTAAGAATATCCTCTTTGTAATCACAAAGCCCGATGTCTACAAGAGCCCAGCTTCAGATACCTACATAGTCTTTGGGGAAGCCAAGGTGAGTTGGGCTCCATGACCAAACCAGAGGTTTTTTAACTTAACTCTGCTATGAGAGAACTATGGGGTTGAGCAAACAATCTAGAGCTGACCCCAGGGTTGTTTGTCTAGGATCCCCTGGATGATCTAGACTGGTGACCTGAACTAATAAGTATCTCTGGGTATATTTTCTCATTTTCCAGATTGAGGATCTCTCTCAGCAGGCACAGCTAGCTGCTGCTGAAAAATTCAAAGTTCAGGGTGAAGCCGTTTCAAACATACAGGAAAATACACAGACTCCAACTGTACAAGAAGAAAGTGAAGAAGAAGAGGTATAATGGGGGATTGAGGACATAGTATCTTTACAATAATCTTATTGTGAAGTGGCTTATTTGTGCTTGATGGTCTTCTTTGTCATAATTGGTGATTGGAGCATTGAACTAGCAGGTGATCTAGCCTCTCTTAGGTGACTCAGTTTCCTTGTTTGTAAAAAGGAGGCAATAGATAGGTACATAATGACCTCAAAAGTCTCTTATTCTCAAGCCTTAATTAGGTTCTAACAACTAGCTAGTATTTAACTGCTAGTGAGGAATTTGAGCATCTTGAACTAAGTTCTGTTCTCTTCTTATCCCCAGGTTGATGAAACAGGTGTGGAAGTTAAGGACATAGAATTGGTCATGTCCCAGGCAAATGTCTCCAGAGCAAAGGCTGTCCGAGCCCTAAAGAACAACAGTAATGATATTGTAAATGCTATTATGGTAAGTATTCATATCATTTCTCTTGCCCTGATTGTTAATGAAGAGTTTCACTTAGAAATTCTACCATTGATCTTAATAAAGTATAATTTTAGGACATTTAAAACTATTTAATTACCTTTGTAAGGTTTTGGACTCTCTTGGTATGCTTGAAAACAGAGTAACCCTTCTAGAGAAGCACCAAACCCTTCCCCTACCCCCACTTTACCTTCCCTCTACTCAATCTCTGTCAGCGTCATTCATCCTCTAGTTCCCATTAATGTCCAGATGTTGATTGGCGTTTGCAAAATTGTCTAACCCTTCCCTCTGATTTATCGTTTTTCTTTTGCAGGAGTTAACGATGTAACAATCTGGGGACAAAGACATTTTTTCAGTGTTTCAGAGAAGATTAAATGCAACCTCATTTGAAATTTGTACTGTTTCTATCAATAAAGTTGTGGCTTCTTGTTGGATGAACCCAGTAGCTGCTTGTTCTGCGCACACACCCCAAGAATCTGGAGACTTCAGAAGCCTAAGACCCAGATTATTTTAGTACCAGTATTTTGAATCACCCCGTTTGGAGAAATGTAGGCTTCAGTTTCTTGGACCTTATTGTAGGCCTTCCTGTTTTCTGCAAGACATCTGGAATGTTTGGCTTTCTTTTCTTACAGTGAACACAACTTGCTATTAGATGTTTTTTTTCTTCTGCAAACTTAAATTTTTTCCCCACTTCTTTACTCCTAGTTAAACATCCTTACTAGCAAGCCTTGGGGGGGAGGGGGAGGACTATACTCAGTCCCTTATATCCTACATTCAGTTCATAGTTTTAAAAGACCTTGTAAATTATGCCATTTTCTGTCTTGCAAATAATTCTTAGGTGGTCTCATCCTCTTGTGGACCAAGGGCTTGCTGTTGTAATGAAGGAAAGGGCTAGAGAGATAGATATTACAGTATAAAGGTAAAGTGAACTTTGGGAACATACTAATTAGACAATAGTTACTTATTAAAAGCAAACAGCTGAGTAAAATACAATTGAACATAATTTGACAAAAACTGTTAGGAAAACAGGAAAGTAATTTTGCAGAAAATGAGTTTAAACTAGACCTTTAAAAAGTTCAAAATACAAATGAAGCTGAAATTTTAAATATCCTATTACTTTAAAAAATTAGAACCATAAAAAGTTTTAACCACAAAAAATGATAGACAATGAGGATAAAATATAATTTAGTTTGCATGAACTATAAAAGTTGTATGAACAAAATCAATGAAAAGAAAGCTGTTCACTGGGAAAAAAAATCTGTGTCCAGCCCAAGCAACACAAGTAACTAAGAGCAAAAATTATAAAGTTCACAAAAGAATTTGCAAACCAAACAGTATAAAATTCCTTTAGAAATGAAAATTACAAGATGGTATAACTGATAAAGTCACAAATGTCAAATGATGGGGGCTATTCGATGACAAAAGGACTTGGGCCTGTATGATGGCAAGAAAAATTTAGGTGGAATTGTCATCTGTTTGAGCTGAGCTTGGGTGAATAATGTCTAATATTCTGAGTCCTGGAGCTAGGCCACGAGAAAGTCAAGGACATGAAGGTCCAATATATGTTAAAAATTCATAGTGACAATGAACTAGAAATAAGAACTATACCATTTAGGGAATGGTTAACGTGATATGTGAAGTAAAGGAATATTAATCCAACCTTAAGTAATGAGGTCCAATTGAGTTTAGAAAGCATAGTGATATAAATTAGTACAAAATGAAGTAAGCATAACCAGGAAGACAGTATACAAAAGAAGACCCAGAGAAGTAAAGAATCTCCCCTTATAGCAGTGGGAAACTGGACAGTAAATCTGGGAGCTCTTTAGGAATGAATTGTTTCACCTATAGCCCGACAATGATATAAATAACTAGATGATCCTTGGCAAAAAAGGTTCCCCACCCTTGCCTTATAGTAAAGATGAGGGACTATTGAAACAATGTATTTATCGTGTTTCTGATTTTACTAAACTTAAATTTTTATTGATCTCTATATTTCCACCCTATCCCCTCCTATATATAGTGAGCCATCCCTTAAATAATTGGGGAAGGGAGGAAGGAAAAGGCATAAATGATTTTTTTAAATCGATGTTCCACGAACTTACTGAATAGAAGAGGACAGTGTTCAGAAATGACTTATTTTTTCAAGCAACATTAATGAAAAAGGGTTTTAGGTAAGATCTTGTACATCATTCTGGACAGGAGTTTCTTAAAAAGCTGAAGTTTTATCCCATTATAAATTTTGTATAATGTATGATCCACTTCCCTTAGTTATGTAAAATGCTTTTCAAATCCTAAAGAGCACTATGTAAATGTTAGCTGTGTTCATAAATAAAAAAAAATATATATATATATATATATACAAACCTTGTATATACTTCTTGATGACTCAATGTCATCAATGCTTTATATTGTGCTTCTGGGAAAATCGAATCTTCAAAAGTTCCATAAAACTTTTAGCAATTTCATGGCACAGCAATGCCCTCAGCTTAGTACAGTCTCCCTAAATTTCCACCACTGCTGTGATTTACTGTTTCTAAGTTTAGAGTGGAGATAACCATACTCATTAGGATTGTGTAACAAAGGTAAATAGGCTCCAAGGGAGAGATTGGAGGAGAGTACTTAACTTTCCAATAGTTCTTGTCTATATTCTAATTCAGTGATTACTTAAACTAAGACAGCTAGGTGAGTACTGTTTGATGGAGTTAGGAAGACCTGGATTCAAACGGGCACAGTGAGTGTGAGTGTTTGGAGAAGGGTAGTGGGAGGAGATAAACATGTTTTCAACACCAAGAGAAGGAGTACCCACATTTATAGAGGATTTATTCAGCCTTGGATGTGTCAGTTCTCTGTCTCAAGTTTCCTCAACTGTAAAACGAAGATAGCCCCTACCTCCTAGAATTGTGAGGATCAAAAAAAAGGTATTTGTATAGGTTTCACACAATTAACGGTCATTTGGTAGTTACATACTTAATGGCTTTTGTTTTTATTTCTGAATAATCAAATGACTTCTACACACACACACAGAATCCATGATCACATTCCCCTAACCCAGTCATGACAAACAATCTGATCTTCCTAAGGTTGGAAACAACTCCAGGACTTAGTCCCTGCTGAGGGCTTCCTGAGCCCCATTATTTCCTAGGGCAGCAAAAAAGGTGAAGCCTTTCTGAGAGTACTAGCTTTTCCTTGTTTCAAGAGAATAAAAAGATCTTAATGTCACTGAAAACCTTTTTTACCTAGTTCTCTCCTCAGTAATACCCTTGTAATTGGTTGTGTCGGTTTGTTCTCCCTCAGTAAATTATTGGCTTCTTAAAACCAAGTACCTCTAGAACCAGAGATTCAAACTCCACCTGTGATGCTTATCATCTAAGATCTTTGACAAATCACTTACCGTCCTGATCTTCAGTTTCCTAACACGAAAAATGGGAAGACTAAATTGAGTCCCTCTCAGCTTTAGACTTTCAATGCTATGGATCCTACAATTGAAGGTCTGATTAGCCCCATTTTACCACCAAAATGGAAAGTGAAATTTCAGAGTTTGAAAAGGTTCTCAGTAAGTCATCTAGTCACAGGCGTAGTCAGCCAGTCTCTGCTTGAAGACCTCCAATTATAAGGAATTTGCTTTGAAACAGCTGTCATTGTTAGAAGGGTTTTCCTGACATCAAAGTCATACACCTTGGTAAACTCCACACTGTATTTCTGGTTCTTTGCCTCTTGGGACCCAAAAAAAAAAACCAAACCTCAATCCTTCCATGTGTCAACCCTTAAAATACTTGAAGATGCCTCTCATGTTTCCCCTTGAATCTTTTTCTCTAGGCAGAACATGCCCATTATGACCCCAAACTCAGAATCCTTCATCAGATTCTCATGCCCACTTAGGTATCCTTCAAATGTGATGACCAGAAATGAACACAAGACTTCATACCAGTACAGAGGAACTATTCCTTTTCCCCTTCCTGGAAGCTGCCTCCTTTACCACAGATAATCATCATCATCATTTATGCACTGCAAAGTGCTTTGCAAATAGTCTCATTTCATCTTCACAACCCCTGTGATATAGGTGCTATTGTTTTCCCCACTTTACAGCTGAGGAAACTAAGGCAGCCCAAAGTTAAGTCATGTGCCCATAAATCACACAGCTTTATTATTGCTCTGTTGAGTTTGACTTTTTGTTTTTTTGTTTTTGCAAGGCAATGGGTTAAGTGGCTTACCCAAGGCCACACAGCTAGGTAATTATTAAGTGTCTGAGACCAGATTTGAACTCAGGTACTCCTGACTCCAGGGCTGGTGCTCTATCCACTGCACCAACTAGCCGTCCCTTGAGTTTGACTATTGATGATCCCAGGGACTTAAAGCCATCTAGGACTGGACCTGGACTTTTTTTTTCTTATATATTTATTTTTCTTATTTTTGTACAAATGATTTTTTAATATATTACTAAAACATTCTTGTTTAAGAGTAAACATAATACCCCCCTCCAAAAAATATAGACCCCCATGAGCAATAAAGTAAAGGAAAAAAAATTAAAAAAATGTGCTTGTCTGTTTTCCAACACCACCAGTTCTGTCACAGGTGGATCACATTCTTTATGATAAGTCCATCACAAAAACTACTTCCACACAGACTTAAGCACATTTTTTATTATTATTTTGGGGGGGATGCGGAGTAAATGGGGCTGGGTGGCCACCTGGGGCTGCACAGCTGGGTGATTGTTGGGTGTCTGAGGCCAGATTTGGACCCGGGTGCTCCTGGCTCAAGGGCCAGTGCTCTGTTCACCACCTGGCTGCCTCTACTATTATTACTATTTTTATTTTATTTTGGGTATATTTATTTATTTTTTGTTTGTTTTTGCAGGGCAATGGGGTTGGGGTGGCTTGCACGGGGTCACACAGCTGGGTGATTGTTGGGTGTCTGGGGCCAGATTTGGGCTCGGGTGCTCCTGGCTCCAGGGTCGGTGCTCCATCCACTGTGCCACCTGGCCATACCTACAATCATTATTATTATTATTATTATTATTATTATTATTATTATTATTACTATTATTATTTTAATTTTTTCTCTCCCCTTTATCACTCATGCAGGTCTATATTTTTGGGGGGGATTATGTTTAGTCTTAAGAATATTTTAGTAATGTATAAAAAAATTATTTGTACAAAATAAGAATAAATAAATGGAAAAAATAAAAAAAAAAAAACTACTTCCATATTTTTCCACTGCTGCCATTGCTGATTGCAACTCCCTCCATTCATACCTCCCCACTACCACATACTATATTTTCTCTCTCCTTTCACTCTGTCCCTTTTCTTAAATGTGCTGTAGGGTAGCTGAGTGGCGCACCAGACTGATCACTGGCCTTAAGGCTAAGAGACCGTGAGCCCACATACCACCCCTAAGGCCCAGCAACCACCTGGCCCTGTGGCCCTGGACAGGCCATCCAATCCCATCCCCTTGCAAGAAGTAAAAAAGAAATTGTGTTATATCTGACCACTCTCCCCCCATGGTCCACCCTCTCCTCCATCACTCACATTTCCCCCCTTCCCCCTGTCCCCCTTCTCTCCTTTTTACTCTAGATGTCTATACCACATTGAGTATATTTGCTGTTTCCTCTCCTAGACATCTCTGATGAGAGCGAAGGTTCCCTCATTCCCCCTTGTCTTCTGACATTCCATATCATTCCAATAAAAAAAGAAATCTTCTTATATGAACTATCTTAGCCTGTTCCACCTCTCATTTCTCTTACTCCCATTAACATTTCCCTTTTAGCCATTGACTCCATTTTTACAATATATCTTCAAATTCAGCTTTCTCCTGTGCTTCATCTATAAAAGCTCCTTCTACCTGCTCTATTAACTGAGAAGGTTCATATGAGTATTATCAGTATCATTTTTCTATGCAGGAATACATGCAGTTCATCATCATTAAGTTCCTCATATTTTACCCTTCTCCACTCTCTAGTGCTTTACCTGGGTCCTGTATTTGACGATCAAACTTTTTGTTCAGCTCTGGTTGTTTCAACAGTAACATTTGAAATTCCTCTGGTTCATTAAAGTCCATCTTTTCCCCCTGGAATAGGATGTTCAGTTTTGCTGGGTAGTTGATTCTCAGTTTGCCTTCTGGAATATTATATTCTAAGCATTACAAGCTCTTAATGTAGTTGCTGCTAAGTCCTGTATGATCCTGACTGCAGCTCCAGGATATTTGAATTGTGTCCTGGCTGCTGCTAATATTTTCTCTTTGACTTGGGAGTTCTGGAACTTGGCTATAATATTCCTGGGGGGTGGGTTTTTTGGAGGGGATCTCTTTCCAGGGGAGATGGGTGTATTCTCTCAACTTCTAGTTTGCCTTCTGCTTCTAGGATATTTGGGCAATTTTCCTGTAGGAATGCTTTAAAAATGAGGTCAAGGCTCTTTTCCTGATGAGGATTTTCAGAGAGTCCAATAATTTTTAAATTATCTTTCCTGAATCTATTTTCCAGATCAGTTGTTTCTTCAATGAGATTTCACATTTTTTTTTCTAATTTTTCATTCTTTTGGTGTTGAATTGTTGTGTCTTGACTTCTCATAAAGTCAACAGCTTCCTTTAGCTCCATTCTACAGCTGAAGGATTTGTTTTCCTCAGAGAGCTTTCTTATCTCTTTTTCCATCTGTCCAATTCTGCTTTTTAAAGCATTCTACTCAATAACTTTTTGAACTGTTTTATCCATTTGACTTATGCTGGTTTTTAACATGTTATTTTCTTCAGCATTATTTTGGATCTCCTTGACTAAGCTGCTGACTTCATTTTCATATTTTTCCTGCATCTCTCTCATTTCTCTTCCCAATTTTTCTTCTGTCTCCCTTACTTGATTTTCAAAATCTTTTTTTTTTTTAGATTTTGCAAGGCAAACAGGGTTAAGTGGCTTGCCCAAGGCCACACAGCTAGGTAATTATTAAGTGTCTGAGACCAGATTTGAACCCAGGTACTCCTGACTCCAAGGCCGGTGCTTTATCCACTATGCCACCTAGCCGCCCCAAAATCTTTTTTGAGCTCTGTCATAGCCTGAGCCCAATTTCCATTTTTCTTGGAGTCTTTAGATCTAGAACTTGTATTTCCTCATCTTCAGATTGAGTATTTTGATCCTTCTGGGATCATAGACAATGTATTTCTCAATGGTGTCCCTCTTTTTTTTGTGTTTACTCATTTCCCCAGCCTGTGCCTAGTTTTGGGGTGCTTCCTGAGCTTTTGAGTATTATTGGGACAACCCCCCCCACAAGGATCTCAGTGTGTGAAGCTCTGTCTTCCCTCCTGATCTGAATGACCACAAGCACACCCCTCTGCTATGGGGCTGAGATGGGGGCGGGTCTATGTTCTATGTTCTATGGGGGGCCTAGACTGTGATCAGGATCTGAATGTGGTCAGAGCCCCAGAGTCCTGTTCCAGGTTCAGAGGACAGACCTCAGAAGTCTCTCTCCACTCCCCTACCTTTAGGGCCTGCCTCCTGGAGGCTGAAGTTTCCTCACTCTGGCAGGCTGCTCCTCTAACCCCATGGTGGAACAGAGCCTTTCCACTATTTTCCAGGTTACCTTGGTCTGGAGAATTGCCTCACTGGATCCCTCTGTGGGTTCTGTATCTTGAAAATTTAGTTAGAGGATGGCTAAGTGGTGCAATGAAAAGAGCACCAGCCCTGGAGTTAGGAGTACCTGAGTTCAAATCTTACCTTCAGACACTTAATAATTACCTAGCTTTGTAGCCTTGGGCAATCCACTTTACCCCCATTTGCCTTGAAAAAACCCTAAAAAAAAGTTTAGTTAGAGTCATAATTTTATGATTTTTGAAATATTATAAAGAGAACACCTAGGAGAGGCTCTTCTCCTGTTGCCATCTTGGCTCTGCCCCCTTCTGCACTTGGACTTTTCTTGACTATATCTTGGATAGTTTGCCATTTCCTTCTCCCTGTCTAAGACTAGATTTGAACTCAGATCTTTCCTGACCCCAAGGATAGCACCCACCAAAGTAACTCAGGTTATCTAGATAGGTTCTTTGTTTCTATCTGAGAATTTGGACACATAGGGGTTGACTAGATAATTTTTCTACTTCTAAGTCTGTTTTTAATGCCTTTCAAACATGCTTCCTGCTTCCTTTGTGGAATCATGGCTCCTATTCCCA